>NW_017306833.1:1006307-1038487 GCF_000935625.1 Nanorana parkeri
GAGTGGAGAAAGAAAAAGGCTGCCGTCACTTGTCTTGAGGTTTGCAGGAGCAGGGTTAGTTAAGTAAAAGTCCTTCACACATTACCCCTAGACAAAAACAAGCAGGTGGGGGTAGCAGTCTAGGGGCAAGGCTAGTTTTTGGGGGTTTATTCTTGCAGAGAGTGAAATGCTATTTGTCCTGCACAGAGGATCGGTGCATATCACTGATATATGCCGATCCTCCACCACTTTGCGATCGACTGGTAGACTGCGATCGACCTAATGGGCACCCCTGACATACTGTATATGTTCTCTTAACATTTGAGGCTAGATCAGCATGTAGATAACTCTGAGATCTAACCTCGTAATGTGAAAATAGGAGAATTGAATTCCATACTTACCGTAATTTTCCTTTCCTGTCTAGCTCCATGGCAGCACACGAATGGGTTTATCCCTCCCTCCTTCCCCTAATCAGGATTGTAGCTCATAAATTTGAATGGGTCGCCAAGCTTGCTGTTCCGTAACTAGACGACCGATCAGGTGGGCCCTGTGCTGCAATGGAGCTAGACAGGAAAGGAAAATTACGGTAAGTATGGAATTCAATTTTCCTATTTTCCTGTCAGCTCCATGTCAGCACATGAATGAGAAATAACTAGCCAAAAAGCAGGGAGGGTACAGGTGACATTTTTTATTATATACACATAGCAGAAGAAATAACCAAACGGCCAAAACCAAGGCAGCTGGATCTAGACAATAATGATTCATGAATGTGTTTCGAGACGACCAAGTGGCCGCCTTACAAACAAACGGTCTCCAAAGACACCCGACTTGCTGCTGCCCAGAACGTGGAGAGACTCCTCGTTGAATGGGCCAAGACTCCAGAAGGCACTGGCAGGTGGTTGGCCTCGTAAGCCAACGTGATAGTCTTCACCACCCATGAGGCAATGAGTCTGCTGGATGCCTTAGCACCCTTCCTTGCTCCCCCTGGTACCACAAAAAGAATATCCGTAGAACAGAGTCCTTCGGTGGCCGAGACGTACTCTTTCAGTGTCCCCGCGACATCCAACTAATGTGATGCTCATCAGTGAACCGAAAGGTCGGTAGAACAATCCCCTGCTGCATATGGAAATCGGTCACCGCTTTTGGGTACAAACCCAAGCATTGGGGCTAGGACCACCCTATCCGCTAGGAAGGTAGTAAAGGGTTCTTTAAACCCAAGAGTGGCCAATTCCGTAACCCTGTGAGCGGAGGTGATGGCAACCAAGAAAACCGTCTTTAACCTAAGGTGCCACAGAGACAGGGCGTCTCCAAATGAGTCCGAGGCCAGAAAATCGAGAACGAGAGGAAGGTCCCATTTAGGGAACAGTCGTGCCCTGGGCGGTTTACCCGTAATGCAGCCTTAAAAAAATGAACCATGAGAGCATTGAGGCAAGCTGGAGGCCTGTAAAGGCTGATGCCGCCGAAATCTGGCCCTTGAGGGTGATAACGCTCAATTCCATGCCCAACCCATGCTGCAGAAAGTTCAGCACATTCATGATCTGCGGATTCAATGGCCTAAATTCATGAGCCAACGCAAACTCCTGGAATTTCTGCTACATCCTATACTATAGGCCGGTCAGTCTAACATCGGTAGTTTGTAAAATGCTAGAGGGCATAAGAAAGGATTATCTGGTAGAAAATTGTAGGTACGGTTCGTGCTGGCTTTCCTAGAAAGAAGAAGAGTATCAACAACCCTGCCCGAACATCCTAGCGTGACCAGCCTCCGCCTCTCAACATCCAGGCCGTCAGGCAGCGCTTCATTGATGCCGGATGCAGAACCGACCCCCTAGAAAGAAGGTTCGGCAACAGCGGCAGGGGCCGTGGGGGACGAATGCTCAGTTGGTGAAGGAGAGAATACTAAGGCCTCTTGGGCCAGTTCGGAATGACTGCAAGGACTGTCACATCTTCTCCGCGGAGTCTCTGCAGAAACTGAAGGGTCAAAGGAACCGGAGGAAAGGCATAGGCCTTCCGGAACATCCACTCTGCGGAAAGCGCGTCCGTTGCGAGCGCCTGAGGGCAAGGGAACCTCGAAAAAAATCTGACAACTTTGACGTTGATTCGGGACCCAAACAGATCCACCTCTGGAATGAAGCTCCAGTCCACCAGATCCTGAAAGACTTGTTCTAGTAGGCACCACTCGTTGTCCACAGGAACACGAGATAGATAGTCCGTCTGGAGATTGAGGGCACTGGGAACTGTGGCAGTGTAAGCCAATGCCACGGTGGAGGATGGCGACCTTGGCACCCAGGACTCTCAGCCAAAGGGGCTGAGAGGGTCCAGAAAGTAAAGCAGGTTATAAGGAAGAACCTGGCTTTTCAGGTTATTCCAGGTTTTCCTATTTGCAGCTGGGATCTGGAGCTCTGGAGATTTCGTAGAGCTCTGGGTGGGATGAGATCTCCAGTCCTGGGGCCAGGTGTTGCCAATGTCCAGCCTGGGCTAATCAGGTGGCTGAGAGCAGCCTTATCAAGAAGCCAGCCCAGTGCTCAGAGAGTGTTGGAGTTGTGTGTGTGCAGGGAGCACACGGACACAGACCACCTCGGGTGCATGCTAGACGCACACGGAACAGCCAGGGGTGGCTGGGAGAGGTCAGGAAGGTCGGTGACCCTAGGACCTGCGGTACAGACTGCTAAGAGAGCAGAGTGAGGGCTCACGAGGGGTGAGCAGCGTGAGTGTCTTGAAGCTGAGGAAAGGTACAGAGCCATAACAAGGACTGTCTTATGTTGCTGTTTCAAGCTATTTTGTGTTTGCCTTTTAATAAACTGCATTCTACTTGATTTACCTGGACTACAGTGGAGTGTCCTTGTTACAGAACATACACAGCTGAGATGTGAAGAAGATTGATCTGGGCCCAAGTCAGAATAAGAGAGACTTCCATCAGCAAGGAGTGGCTGCGCGGTTCACCTTGCCTCCTGACATAAGCTACTGCGGTGGTGTTGTCTACTTTTAGTAGGACAGATTTCCCAAGGACTAGCTGCTTGAAAGCTAACAACGCCTGAAAAATCGCTCGTAATTGCAGAACATTGGAGACAATCCTTCTCGCCTGAAAATCCCATCTCCCCTGGGCAAACTGACCCAGACACGTAGCCCCCCACCCCAGCTCGCCAGCATCGGTAAAAATGATCGTCCACGAAGTTGGGTGGAGAGACTGACAGCAAAGGAGATTGTGATCCTTGAACCACCAGGTGAGGCTGCTCCTCATCCGGGAAGTAATCTGAATCAATTGGTTGAAATACTCTTTCCGCCACTGGCTCAAGAATCCAGTCTGGAAAAGACGGGACCTCTATTGGGCCCACTAGACAATGGGAATCGTGGACACCATAGTGCCCACAATCCGAAGATAGTGAGATGGAGGAAGGAGATCGTGAGTGAGAGCCACCGAAAGGCGTTGTTTGACAAGAGGAAGCTTCTCCATAGGAAGAGAGACCGTACCACGTACCGTATCCCCCAGGTATACCAGATCTTGTGTGGGGGACAATTGCCTCTTTTCCAGGTTTATGAGCCAAACGAACTGCTCCAGAGTCGAGATCACTAGTGACCGATGCTCGAGTAACGATTCTCGGTTCTGATGTAACAGTAGTATATCGTCCAGGTAATGGAAGATACGGATTCCCTGCTCCCGAATCAAGGCAACTACAGCCAGTAGAACCTTGGAAAGCACCCTCGAGATGTCATGAGCCCGAAGGGAAGACAGAGGAACTGATAGTGGAGGCCGCATAGTGAAAACCGGAGGATACGTTGAAAAAAACACTGGATGGGAACATGGAAGTAGGCGTCTTTCAAATCTATGGATAGTTTGCAGCGACTCCATTTTGAAATGGTCTTTGACTATGAACTTGTTCAGGAAAGTTAGGTTGATCACTGGAGAGTAAAAAGGTCGAAAAGAGGAGAGTAAACCCCCCCAAAGCGTTTTAAACGTGGAACGGGAGATATCACACCCTGAACCAGGAGGTTCTCCACCTAGGAAAGGAGGATTGACCTCCGAACAAGATCCAAAAGAGGCGGTGTTGGGCGAAAGATGGAACCAGGTGTTTTGTGAAAGGCCCAATGATGGCCTCTGGTAACAGTCTCCAGGACCCGTCACTGAGGGGCCCTTCTTGGCCCTAGAGAAGGTAGCAGAAGGCCGACAGGGGTGGCAAAATTCTTTCCCTGGCTTTGTCACGTACCTTAGGGGGAGCCTGAGATGACAAGGGCGGCCTCTCTTGCTGCTCCAGTCCAAACACCCCTGTAAAGTGGAAACAGGTGCGTGAGGACAAAGAGTGGCACAAGTGCCGGTAGGTTGTGACTCCTGTCAGAGCTGCATACAGGTTGCAGAGGCTCCTTAGCAGGATGCAGGTTGAAGTACAAGATCCTGGAAGCAGAGTAAAGCAAGCCGGGTCATCAACAATCTGGCAGTGAAGTACAAGTTTAGAAGGCAGGACGTAATCAGGGACAGGCCGAGTCGGTAACTTGCAGACGGCGTGGTATCCAGGGAGCAGGCAGGAGAGAGGTCAAAGACAAGCCGAGGTCAAGGAGCACAGAACAGGAGTAAAGTCAAGCAGGCTGGGTCGGTCGCAGGATATCAAACAGGTACACAGGATTCAGGAACAGGGTAATAGCTGATGATCAGTCAGCAGGGAGGTCTGGGTGCCTCAGCCTTAAATAGCCCTTTTGGTGCCATCATTAGGAACGTGTGTGCACGTCCGCGCGTACGGCGTGGTGCGGCCACGCCCACGTGGAGGCACGCATCATCCTCTGTGTAGGACGATGCGCACGTGCATGCACAGGTGCCGTCCAGCATTTCGGCCACACAAGCTAGCTCTGGCTTCATGACAGGCTTATAAGCCCGGGTCTCTTTCCCTCTGTTAAACACCTCCTTCCTGAACAGCGTGTTTTTCTACTTCATAAGTCTCCGGTCCTGAGGAATAAAGCCGGACTGCCTTTTGTGGCCTTGGCTATCACGTTGTCCAGCTTATTGTCAAACAGAGTTTGAACTTCAAATGGGATCTTACACCACCCTTGTTTAGAGGTGGGATCAGCTACCCACTGTCTGAGCCACTGGGCCCCGGAGTACATAACCCTGGCTAAGGACCTGATAACATCTATCGATGCTTCGGCAAAGAAGGTTAAAGACAACCTGACGTTCCTCAGAAGAGACAAAAGAACAGCAAGCAGGGCGACTCCTTCAAATTTATGAGCTACAATCCTGAATAGGGGGAGGAGGGAAGGATTAACCCATTCGTGTGCTTACATGGAGCTGGCAGGAAAAAGTATCCCCAAAAGGGCTGTGAAAAGTATATGTGTCTGTAAATCCTAGTAGACATGAAATAAATACTGATACGTAAAGTGCCACAACTTCAGTCTATTTAGTAGCACAATGCAGTTCTGAGATCACATGCACTTTTAATATGGTATCTTATCTGTCTGAAAAGACAAAATCCGGCAAAGCTTGTTATATATTTCCTTAAAGCACAGACCCTGTAGAACACTTAAGTTAATTTTAGCGCACAAAAACACAATATACTACCCTTTTTTTGTAAAATATAAACGATGAGGTTATGCCGAGTAAATATGTACCCAACATGCCAAGCTTACAAACCGTGTGCACCTGTGAAATGGCAACAAAATACAATACCCCAAATTATCCACAGACAAAGCTTTAAAAGCCTGTACAGGTCATCATTTTAGAGTTAACCATGAGTATTGGCCTTAGAATTATTGCTCTCACTCTGCCGCATATGGTGATATCTAACGTGTAGCGCATTCGTCATTTTCATTTGTAGGTGCACCTGATGTGTTTAGGTTAGTATGCATTTGTTGGCAGGGGCAAGGGACTTTCATTTTTTTAAATTCATTTTATTTTACTTTCATTTTTGTAACTTTTTTTTTACTTAACTTTGATGCTATCACATAGGGGGATCACAAGCCCCTATGTAATAGCATATTAGTGATAACTGTGCCAAGATGTCAAGTCAGCAAGGTGGCCTCAGAAGCTGCTACCATGTGGTGCCACAAGCATGCCAAACCAGAACTGTACATTGTACTGAGCCTTCCTGACAAAGATTGGACTGAGACTCAAATCTGTTATGTAGTTATAGCATTGTTTACTGAGAACCATGGGAGTTTCCTAGACCACATAGAGGACCCCCCTCGGGCCCCCTATGCTTTATTTGAATGGCAAGATACAATTCCTTTCTAATTTCATTCTCAGAAAGTCTCACTTTCTCATGGATTAGAAGCTGTCGGGATAATTAAAAAGTGCACACCTAACTACAACAAGTGTAGGTATTGAGACAGAAATAAGCCTGAAAACCAACTGTACACCAGATGTGTTCATATCCAGTGGTGACTTGCATGCCAATTTCTTTGATACATAACAGAGAATGATGGCAGTTTAAGGGGTAATTTGCAACCTAAAGTTACGACAGCAGGACTGTAGGGCTTTGGATTACATTGAAGCACTATATGATGTGAATGAAAGCGTAGACAAACTTTCTGATCCATTGTGCAAATTTAAACACGCTCAGCAAAAACTAGAGATGTTGTCCAATTAAAGGGCTCAAGTAGATAGGATCCTGCATCAGCTATCCAAATGAAATGGTTTAATCCTTGAATTTCTGATAAAGTCTGACCTAACCAAGTTCTGCGAGGAGCCCACCTGAACCATCCTATAATTTTTAATTTCCTGCTGAAAGGGCCTATAGACCCACCTACTTATCCCAAAGTGGTGAAAAAGCTTAGGGAAGAGGAAGCCAGTTTGTAATAGAAGAACCAAGACTTTACCACTTACTGCAAACTACTCCAAAAAAAGGAAATATTCTGTTGTATTCTTCTCAGGTGGGAAATATGTTTCTTAAGGAAGATTATCCTATTTGTAATCAGACTCTTAACCATTAGGGCAGATTAAACTGGACTCCGAGACACAACATTTACTGGCCCAAGTAGTGCAGGCTCAGATGGAGATGCAAAATACTTAAGTGGAGATGCAACAATCTCTTACCGATAACAGAAAGAGTGCTTTCCCTTGTGAAGTATTTGATTTTATTAATATAAAATCAAAAGTGAAAACATACTCATAAAGTCTTGTGTATACAGGCTTTCTAAAAAGACACAGGACTGGGACCATAGCCAAAATCAACAAGTTGTACCGATATAGAAGAGTTTTCTGCATATTCATCTGAGCCTGTGCTTGCACTGGTCTCAGAAAGGAAGCCATCAGATAAAACTAAAATCGAATAATATTGGACAACTTGGCAGAGAGCCCTTTCAGATACTGCAGAGGGGATCAAAAAATACAGAAGTGTCTGAAGCTGGCAGGAATCTTCAGAGGGCCCCAGTGAGCTCATGCCAAGAAACTAAAAATAAGGGCCCGCCGTGCAGGAAAAAAATCCACACCAACCAACAAAAAGTTCACTTTAATGTGGACCCCATTTTACTCACCCACACAGTGGCAAATAATTTAAGATCAACGGATATTTGACCTGCAACATTCAATTTTGTGTACACATGCCACAATGTCCCTGTTCCCTAACATATGAGTACATTGGTAAATCCATTTGACTGTTGAAGAAAAGGTTCCGAAAGCATCCAAGTAATATCACAAAAACAATTAACAACTTGCAACATGTGAAAGTAATTGACTTAGGTATGCCAGTGGCTGTATACTTTGTGACAAAAAAGCACCAGGTTTGTGAATCACAAGGCACGGCTATTGAACATATCTCCAAACCCTCCATGGGAGGTGACATACACAAAATACTTTTACAATGTGTGGATACATTGCTCCCCTCCCTCCCCCCCTTACACACAGGGGTCTTAACACAGTACTATCAATATCATGTTTCATTGAGAGTAGATAAAGACACAAATCAGCCTGGGAAGATAGGGGTGAGAAGATTATTATTATTTTTTTCCTCCTACTGTAGGCAGTAGGAGGAAAACATGCTAGAGTGTTTTATTGACTTGGCTAGTGCATGGGTGTACATATATTATATGTTACTTGCAATAAATCAACTAAAGATAACTGTAATTGGAAAAAATATAACTGTGACCATCAAAGTTCATAGTGAGACTAATAAGCTGATATTATTAACAGGGTAGTAGAATACACAATTGCAAGGGGGCAGAGGCACTTTGCAATGATATTAAGTGTCGTCATCAACTTCACACTTAGAAAATGGCAACCTACAATGGCGTCACCTTCTCATCATCCCTTTTCTTCTTCCACTCAGGTATCCACATTTAATTTCTGCTCCACCCTGCCTGAACTGCTGTCTGTGTTTTGAAAATCCTGCTATGTCCTTCTGATCTGACCTGCAGCTGTATCTCTGATGCATATATTATTAACATATACTCACTTTCCTGTTTGTCCAAAAGGTGATGTTATCTATATAGTCTATGGCTGTCTTCTCCTAGTGTGACAAGTTTTTTGTCTTTGATCCTATGTGTCTTTTATCATTTCATAATTGTTTAATTGGTATACCCCCCCCCCACCCCATAGCCTTATAAATTCAGATGTGCTTATAGGGGAAAGCACAATCAGTGGTGTCGCTACAGAGGGGCAAGGGGGGGGGGGCTCTGCGGTGTGGAGCGGCCGGGCAGCGGAGGGAGAGACTATTTTCTCGGGGGGGAATTGCCCAGTTCCCTCTCCCCTGAGAAAATAGCCTCTCCCTTTGCCGCTCTGACTGGGCTGCCGGCCCCATCGAACAAGCAGCAGGTGCACAGGTCCCACGATGTCACTGGGATCTGCCCCGTAGCGGGATCCATGGCATGTGGCCGCGGAATTTGAAGTAAGTGTGTGACGTCCCTCTCGTCGGCTGCTGAGACACACCACTCCATCATGAAAAAAAAAATACTACTTACCTCACCGCTCTCCATCCTGAGTTCCAGGTTGACAGGCTGCAATCTTCCATACTCCTGCCCTTTGAAGCTCCATACTGACATGCTCTCCAGCAGCTTCCCTTGTGTGGAATTACAAAAGTCTGCTTACTGCAAGTATACTTTGTGTTATACCTTGTGTTGGCAAAGTTAACCCTTCACTTAGTTGATTGCTATTATTTTGTAACTGATTGATATTGGAGTTTCATTAACCACCTCAGGGCCGGCCGTTGTAAAAAAAACGGCCGGCCGAGAGGTCTCTAGATCTGAGCGGGCGTCTTTAGACGTCCGCTCGGACACGCCCCCTCACGCGGGCCGGGCGGCGGGAAATGGCCGGTATTTGAAAACAGGCAGCAATGCCTGTTACCATACAAGCGACCCGTATGTGATAGCAATAAGGTTTAGTGAAAAAAAAAGGAAAAAAAATTTAAGTTCCCCCCCCCAATTATTTTTAAAGTTACACATAAAAAAACTAAAAAATAATTTTAAGTCCCCACCCATACATACACGCATGCAAACATGCGTCGGGGGCACAAAGACGAGTGACTATGTGTGCGATCGGCATTTATGTCTGTGGAAATCTGTAGGCGGGGTTCACTCTCAGGGTGGTGCGTGTGTGTTCCCTTTGGGTTGGCTGGGTAACCCCGTGCATGCAACTCGAAACCAGACACCCCACTGTCAGGGGCCACAGCCTTGGCCTCGTGCAAACACTCCACACGTGTAGTACTGCGTACACAGGGCCTCATGGCTTCCACCGCCTCTGCGGGACTCGGCGCTTCCTCCCCCTTAGGGAGAAAGGCCACCATGAACGGCACCCTGTGTCAGGCATAGCCCCATTGCGCACCTACCCTCCTCAGATGGTTACAGCCACGATACAGTCCAACATCACACTCCAGTAGAACCCACCTTCTCAGAGGTTGGAGGGAGAAGAACCAGTCCAC
Source organism: Nanorana parkeri (assembly GCF_000935625.1). Classification (NCBI taxonomy): domain Eukaryota; kingdom Metazoa; phylum Chordata; class Amphibia; order Anura; family Dicroglossidae; genus Nanorana; species Nanorana parkeri. The sequence continues at coordinate 1,016,120 of NW_017306833.1, forward strand.
ACAGATAGTCTTTTTGTTGGTTTTACTTGAAGGTATAAACAGAATAAAGTATACATTTCAGCCACCCCCGGGTGGGATGACGGCACAATTCTTGATGGTTGCATAGGGTTACAATTTAGAGAGAGAGAGAGAGAGGTATATCATCCCAGGTGCAGCCCAGAGTCCACGACTTGCTTCGGCCAGAGGCCCACTGGCAAATATCGTCAGTACTACAGCTCCTCCATATTCTCAGGAATCCCATCCTTGTCAGTCCTAGCTCGGTGGGTTTCCCCCTATGGGGAGACTAGGGAATCTTTGTAGCTCTACATAGTCCTAGGCCTGGTCCTGTCCTTCCAGAGACTCTGCAAACAGTCCTAGACTTCTGCTCTCCTGTAATCTCTGACTACTTCCCCATCTCGGGCGCCCCCTATATATCAACTCTCCTGGGACACAGAGTCTACCCAGGCCAGAGCTGCATCGATCTCCAGGGCCCCATGGGGGCATCTAGTGGCCGTTGGCCATACTGCACCTACCTACAAACGCGCCAAAACTCACTTGCTGTGCCATTGATTTCTAAAGGCACCCCAAATGCAGGCCAGCAAGTCATGAGATTTTCTGCTGCGTTTCCATGCATGCAAAAACAGCAGAAAAATGCATCCCGTGCATCGCACAAAATAGTGGAGGAGCCCACAGAGGCAGCTGCACAAGGGCTGGGGGAGGAACAGTGGACACAGAGGTGGCACGTGAGGAGAGAGGTGGCACAGTGGGAGAAGAGAGAGGTGGCACACTACGGAAGAGCCGGGAGGGGTCAGTGGACACAGGCGATGGGGGGAGAAGAGAGATGTGGCAGGTAGAGGGCTGCCCAAGACTGCCAGCAGAGGGAGGGCTCAGGTCTCTGTACCTCATAGCCAGGATTAGAAGTGAAGTGAGCTCTGTACCCGACTGGGATGAGAAGTCAGGTGTGGTCTGTACCCTATAGCTAGGATTAGAGGTTGGGTGAGCTGTGTACCCCATAGCTGGCATGGGAGGACAGGTGAGCTCTGTACCCCATAGCTGGCATGGGAGGTCATGGGAGCTGGCAGGGGGATGTGGAGACATTTTCATGAAATCGTAGGAGCAGCCCATTAATGAGCAGGCACGGGCCCATGTGCCCAGGACTGGCTCAGAGCTCCATGGCACAGAGGACCGGGATACAGGACCCAGCACCAGTCCTCTGTAGATAATGGTAATCTGCATTGCTGTATAATATGTTGCTGGGATTTGTAGTGCTCTATAACAAATGGTATTATTCTGTATTGTTGTATAGTGTATTGCTGAGATTTGTAGTCCTCTATAGCTGGTACCATTTTGCATTGCTGTATAATGATTTGCTGGATTTGTAATCCTCTATAGCTGATGTCATTCTGCATTGCTTTATAATGTATTGCTGGTATTTTTAGTCCTCTATACCTGGTGGTATTCTGCATTTCTGTATAATGTATTGCTGGATTAGTAGTCCTCTATAGTTGGTGGTATTCTGCATTGCTGTATAATGTATTACTGGGATTTATAGTGCTCTATAGCTGACAGTATTATTCTGCATTGCTGTATAATGTATTGCTGAGATTTGTAGTCTTCTATAGGTGGTGGTACTCTGCATTGCTGTATAATGTATTGCTGGGATTTGTAGTGCTTTATAGCTGGTGGTATTCTGCATTGCTGTATAATGTATTGTTGGGTTTTATAGTCCTCTATACAGTGGCAGAACAACCAGGGTCACATAGTTGCAGCAGTGACTGGGCCCTAGCATTCTGTCACTTGGGGGGCCCGGACAGGAGGAAGGGGGCCCTGGTACCGCCAACATTGCAGGTTCCCGGACCCCCTACCTTCAGTCTGGGGTTCTCCATCCTTCACACTGTGCCTGGATCGTGTGTATCACAAATCTCTACAGCAAAAAAACATAGTATTGTGCAATGTGGATGACAGACCCATTTTAATGACAGTAATGTGCCAAATGTTGTTTGGCAGAGAGTCCATTGCTGCACACAATAATTTCAGGATGTGTAAAGACAAACAACTGCAACGTAATGTATTATTACAATATTCTATTCTGTAAGCAACACCTTATTTTCTGGTAATGCCCCTCCCGACACTGGACTCTGGATCCTGCATGCTAAATTAGGCTGCCGCTCTGGGATTCGAATCCTGCATACCGCAATCGCCGGGTGCCAAGAGCTGATTTAATTGCGGATGGCATCGGTGTCTGGCGGTTGCGGTATTCAGGATTGTGGGCGGGATTGGACTACATGTTGCAACCACCAGGCGCCAATGCCATCCGCAATTAAATCAGCTCTCTGCGGTTGCGACATGTAATCCGATGCCGCCCACAATCTCCACAGTGTTGGGAGGAAATTACATCACTCCCAGCACTCTATGGTAGATAGTCGCACAGGAGGGAAAGAGGGAGACATTAAACCACGCACTTCTGGCCCTGAGTCAAACCCATCTGTCTACATCCACATACCTTTTTATTGTACGATATATATATATGCATCACTGCATACCACATTACTCTCATATTTGTTATTTTATATATTGTAGAAGACGGCAAGGCTTAGTGCTGGATGGCAGGTACATTTCGCCCTTTTTGGGCTGTGGTCCCCTTAAGGGACCCAGAGGGTTAACCTTCCTGACACAGGAAGCAGCTAAAAGGGTCAGCAACTCCAGAGAGGAGTGTGGGAGTTGAGGAGGAAGTCATCAGCTGTAGCTGTGTGTGAATGTGAGAGAGCTGCTGTGCTACATTGCTGTGCTATTGTGCTGGGCTGCAGGACTAACATTCCTGGGAAGGGATTTTCCCTATACAACAAGTCGGTGAGACATCTTTTGTTTTGTTATTTGTGCTGAAGATAAGAAAATATTTGTGTTTACCTTTTTCTGCTGCCCTGCAAGAGCAAATAAAAAGACCTGTGATAAAAAAAACCTGTCCGTCCGGCTCAGTGCAGTGACATCAGAAGCTCTGCCCTACGTACGTTACGTCAAAACACGTAACTTCATCTGGAGCTACTGATAGTCTTGAAGTCTATTTAACAGAAAAGCATACTACCGTAAAGGCAGTAAACCAGGTGCACTTCCTTTTACCATATATATGGAAATAGCACCATCAGCAGAGAAGAAAGGGAAATAGATCAAATTACATAAAATATTTCTTATCGCTTTGCTGCCATTTGCCCTGCTGGTCCAGCAATGCCTGTACTGTTTATACCATTGTGAGTACGCATTTTTTATTTAATACATTGCATTTTATTGGACGTTACGCACTATGTCCTTGTCCTTTTTCCACCTGGATTTATATTGGTACCTGTGATCTGAGGAGACATTTTCTTTTGGTTTTTCCCTGGGACTCTTTTTGTCTATATTGCTTTTTTGTCTTTGTGTAGATATTTTCTATGCCTCATTTGTTTGAAGGCCCATATATGTGACTAATTTTATATATGTTTCAATTTATTAGATATGTATGATTATTAGCTCAGCACAATATTGTTTTTCACATTTTCCAGATATTTAGTTATATCCTTAGTGCTTGGTAGCTCTTATTTCCACATTACACTTACTGGCGCTGATCACCTTTTTATTGTTTATTTTTAGGCTGTTGGGGCTGCCTCTACCTGTTTTGTTGCTGTATCCCTGTTGCTCTATAAATAAACAGAGTTCCTGTGCTATTTAGGACTTTCCACACTGAGCCTCCAGCTTGAAGCAGCATCTTGTCTAACTCTACCTGGCACTACTGAAGTACTTAATTTCGTTATACCAAAGAGCTGAATACAACGTGCTTTTAAGCGCGGCGGATTTATTTGCGCTTTGCGCGCATTGATATTCTCAAGCATACTTCGTAGCGCAGCGGAGATTTGTGCGCACAGTCCAAACGAAATTTTCCATAACATAGCACATGAGAAGGTATTGTAGTTAGAGAGATAAATAGCCAAGTTATGTATTCACAATAGACCTGTACAACTGCAACGTTTTCATGAATTTTAATATTTTTCCAAATTCAATATGGCTGCCGAACTTGTTGACATTTGGAACCCATATTGTATTTGGCAGTTATGATGAGTTATCATTTATATAACAAGTTTAACAAACTTAAATAGTGATGTAAATGCAAGTTTTTGCAATTTGATGCAATGTTAAAAGTGATTGGCTTGTGGCGGCCATATTGATTTTGGGATCGGGCCTGGTTTTACAACTGTGTAGAAGAGGTAGTCGTGGACATATGTGCAAATTTTTGAGTTATTCTGATGAATGGTTTCAGAGTTTAAGTTGTTTGCAGAATATGGCACAATCCAAAATGGCTGCCAAACCATGCGGTCACATGACTTGTAATAAACATATGATTGCAGAGCTCAGCATAATCTCACATATTAATTTTGTATATCTGTAGCCTTAGCGGTTATGAAAAAACAGATGTTTGAAAACTGTCAGAAATAGGTTTACTAAAACCAAGATGGCCGCCAGAGCATGCGACCTATGACCTTTATGTTGACAACGATTAAACACAGCACAGTTCTCTACCATTGTGTCAAATTTCATGAGTTTTTACATAACTGTATGGTTATAATTAGCATTTGAATAAAAGAGAATCAAAATAACAGAAATATGTCGAATTTGACACAATTCAATATGGCCGCCGAAACATGTGGTCAATTGACTTGTAATCAGTTCTGTGTATAGATCATTGTATAACTTTACACAACAATTTTGTACATCTGTAGCTCTAAAGGTTTATGAAAAATAGATCTTTGAATATGGAGCTGAATGTCGTCACCTGAAACAAGATGGCTGCCAGACAATGTGACCTATGACCTTATGTTGCAGAAGATTAGGCATAGCACAGAGCTCTACCATTGGGCCAAGTTGCATAAGTTTGTGTAACAATGCGCCAATTAGAGGCTTTTTGAAAAAAGGCCATAATATCTAAACATGATTGGCTTGCAGCGGCCATTTTGATTTTGGGATCGGGCCAGTTTCTACAACCGTGGTAGAAGAGATCTCCCTGGACATATTTGCAAGGTTTTGAGTTATTCTGATAAATGGTTTCAGAGTGTATGTTGTTGGCAGAATATTGCACAACTCAAAGTGGCTGCCAAACCATCTGACCAATAGAGCTATAATGAACACCATGTGGCAACAGAGCAAAGCATAAGCTCACACGGCAAGTTGTACATCTGTAGCTTTTTGCAGTTCTGGAGATATAGGTTTCTGACTAGTTCACAAAAACCAAGATGGCTGCCACATCATATGACCTTTATATTATAATAAGCTCTGCAGAGCACAAAGCTCTACCATTGTGCAAAGTTTCATGAGTTTTTGACTTAAAGAGCACTTGTTACAGGCATTTGAAAAAAGTGGCGGAATAATAATAAATATAGCTGCAAGCAGCAATAAAGGTGGCCGAGCAGTAGAGCTGGTCATAGCACATGAGAAGACATTGTAGTTAGGTCTCGTTCACACCTAGGCGTATTGCATATGCGCGTCTGTTGCGAGCTTTTAACCGCGATTTGCGACAAACGCGCGTTTCTGAAGGCTACTTGGCTGTATCCCTATGGAAACGCGCAACAAAATGGCCCAAAGTAGTACATGTACCTTTTCAGGCATGGGCCGTTTTGTAGTGCGTTAGGGACGGGCGGAAATACGCCAAGGTGGGAACGAGACCATTGAATACAATGGGATTTATATTTTTGAGCGTTTTGTAGAGCGTTCGTCGAGCGTAGAACGCGCTACAAAACGTTCAGGTGTGAACGAGGGCTTAGAGAGATAAAAAAACAGGACATGATTTCATGCATTATAAAAAAAATCAAATTCAAAATGGCCGCCAACCTTGGTGACCCCCGGAAGCCATATTGTATTTGGCAGTTATGATGTTGAGTTATCATATGTATAACAAGTTTAACATACTTCACTAGTGATATAAATGCACATTTATGCAATGTCAAAAAGTGATTGGCTTGTAGCGGCCATATTGATTTGGGGATCGGGCCTGGTTTTACAACCGTGGTAGAAGAGGTAGCCGTGGACATATGTGCAAAGTTTTGAGTTATTCTGATAAATGGTTTCAGAGTTTAAGTTGTTTGCAGAATATGGCACAATCCATAATGGCTGCCAAACCATGTGGTCACATGACTTGTAATAAACATATATGATTGCAAAGCACAGCATAATCTCACATATGACTTTGTATATCTGTAGCATTAGGAGTTATGAAAAAACAGATGTTTGAAAATTGTCAAATAGGTGTACTTAAACCAAGATGGCCGCCACAGCATGCGACCTATGACCTTTGTTTCCAAGGTTTAAACACAACACAGTCCTCTACCATTGTTCCGAATTTCATGAGTTTTTACATAACGGTGTGGCAATGATTTAGCATTTGAAAAAAAGAGCATCAAAATAATAGAAATATTTGACACAATTCAACATGGCCGCCGAATCATGTGGCCAATTGACATGTAATGTTCAGTTATGAATGCAGATCATATCATGACTATACACAGCAATTTGTAGATCTGTAGCTTTATCAGTTTCTGAGAAACGGATGTTTGAATATTGAGCTGAATATAATCCCCAAAAACAAGAAGGCTGCCAGGCAATGTGACCTATGACCTTTATGTGGCACAGCTATATGCAATTCTGCATACCTGGCTTTATATAGCGAGTACTTGGAAAAAAAAGTATCAGTACTCAGCCTTTAAAAAGGTGGTTATCGGTGCATCCCTAATGAGCACATGTGGCAACAGAGCAAAGCATAAGATCACACAGCAAGTTGCACAGCTGTAGCTTTAGCGTTTCTGAATAGTTCACAAAAATCGTCACAAAAACCAAGATGGCTGCCACATGTGACCTATGACCTTTATATTATAATAAGCTCTGTGGAGGAGAGGGCTGTAGCATTGTGCAAAGTTTCATGAGTTTTTGACTTACAGAGCACTTGTTACAGGCATTTGAAAAAAGTGGCGGAATAATAATAATAATCTGAACAGATACAATAGGTGTCCTTGCAACTTGGTTGCTTGGCCACCTAATAAAAAAGATAAAACAACACATCATAGACAAGAGCATGGCATTTAAAAATGTAAGATGGAGGGGACGGCATTGGCATTCCGGAACTACAAGGAATGCAATAAGAGATGTAAACATGAAATCCTGGCACCTAAAAATAGACTGTGAAAAACATATCGCCACAGTCTGTAAGAAGAACCCCAAAAATTCTACCAATATATAAACTGTAAAAGGGTAAGAAAAGAGCAGATAGGCCCAATAAAAGATGAGAATGGGAGATTAATGACAAACGACAGGGAGAGGGCCGAGGTGATGAATTTATTTTTCTCCTCAGTATACTCTCTGGAAAAAGACGGGTTTAATGGAGATAAGAATGTGAGTGGCTCATTGCAAAACATACCGCAGTGGTTGACAGTAGCCAGGGTTCAACAAAGACTTGAAAAACGTAATTCAAATAAAGCATTCGGACCAGATAACCTGCACCCCCAAAGGTACTTGAAGAACTCAGCCAGGTTATAGCGACACCATTATTCTTCATTTTCAAAGGCTCTATAATGACTGGAAGGGTACAAACAGACTTATGAAAAGCTATGGTAGTATCATTTTTCAAAAAAGGGTCAAGATGCCAATCTGGGAACTACAGACCGGTCAGTCTAACATCAATAGTATGCAATCTGTTAGAGAGAATGATAAAGGACTATTTAGTGAATTTTGTTTGTGATAATGGTATAATAAATTATAATCAGCATGGATTTAGGAAGGACTGTTCTTGTCAGACCAACCTATTAACATTCTATGAAGAGGTGAGTAGAGATCTGGATGGGGAGTGGCTGGTGGATGTGGTATATCTGGATTTTGCCAAAGCTTTTGACACGGTATCACGTAAACGCTTAGTACACAAACTGAGGTCTATAGGCATAGATGAAATGGTATGTACATGGATAGAGAACTGGCTACAGGAACGTGTCCAGAGAGTATTGATAAATGGCTCTTTCTCAGATTGGTCTATGGTTGAGAGTGGCTGCCCCAGGGTTCTGTGCTAGGCCCCATACTGTTTAAACTGTTCATTAACGATATCGGGGAAGGTGTTAATAGCCATGTTTCTGTGTTTTGTTGATATTAAAATCAAGAGGGTAATAGGCACGGACCTAGAATCTATAACATTGCAGAAGGATCAGGATAAAATAGAGTGGGCAACTATATGGCAGATGAGGTTTAATGTTGAAAAATTTAAAGTAATGCATTTTGGGGTTAAAAACAAGCAAGAGGAATACATATTACTGGGTACTCCACTAGGGAAGTCAGAAATTGAAAAAGATTTGGGGGTCATAATAGACCACAGATTGAACAATAGCTTGCAATGCCAGGCTGCAGCAAACAAAGCGAGCAGAGTACTATCTTGTATTAAAAAGGGAATGTACTGTATTGTAGAGACAAATCAGTCATTTTGCCACTGGTTCGGCCTCATCTGGAGTATGCAGTCCGGTTTTGGTCACCAATCCACAAACAGGATATCCTTGAGCTGGAGAGAGTCCAGAGAAGGGCAACCAAACTAATTAGGAGTTGGAGGATCAAAGCTATGAGACAAGGTTACTTAAATTTAAGCATGTTCATGATAGAAGTGAGGCGATTTAAGAGGGAACATGATTTTGATGTATAAGCTGCTTAGTGGTGATGGCAACATCAGCAATAAACTTTTTACAGCAAACGCTAGGGATGTCCCGATACCACTTTTTCAAGACCAAGTACAAGTACTGTCCCTCATGTACTTGCCGATACCAATTACCGATACTTTTCTTAAAAGGGACATGCAACATTTTTTTCTAAAACAATACAGACTAGATTGGATGTGGGAAATATTATGAACATGCTCCGCAAGAAACTGCCCTAAAATGATAAATGTCTCAGTCATTGCTTCACATCAGCAACAGCAATACTTTGTATAACTTCAAGTTTAATTGGGAGAAGTGGGACAGCTTGGAAGAAGCGGGGGAGAATTGTTGCTCTGTTTCTGCAACCTGATCATTTCAAGAGTTATAATTCTCCCCTGCTAGCTTGAATAGGTTAAATCAAATGATCCATAGTACACACTTGCAGTACACTGCAGAAATAGTTACAATTCTCCCCAGCTAACCTAAATTTTAACTTATCAAGGTTAGCTGGGGAGAATTGTATTTCTGCAGTGTACTGGAACTGTGTACTATGGATCAGTTAATGGTTCAATGATCATTTAACGGTACACAATTCCAGGACCAGTACACAGCAGAAAAAGAGTTGCATGTCTTCCCTGCTTCTTCCAATCTGTCTCAATTTCCTGTATCACACCTGCAGCCAGCCCTGTCACAGCTGCCACATACAAAAGCAAAACGTATAAGCGGGGCAGGATTTGCTTTCTCTGCTGTCCCAAGGCCAGGTTCTTCAATGCGCCCCATCCCCGCCAAACCTGCGGTTGTTGAGGATCTTGGTGCCACGGGCGTGGCGCTGTCGGTGCAGGGGGGGGTTGTGGCGGTACCGCCCCTCTGCTTCTTGCTTTGGCGCTGCGTCAAGGCATCAGCATCTTTTGCATGCGTCATTCAGGCCGGTAATTGCTGCGGATTTATTTGATAGGCAGCCACTTGCTTACTGATAGCTTGTTGGTCTGTTTGGTGCATCCAATTGCATCTCTATCACCTCCGCTGCAATTGGGGGCTTTGATGCTGCGCATGTGGGGGATGCTGATGTTTCCATACAGCGTTGGAGCAGGGAATGGAGGAGCAGCACTGTCAGGTGGGAACCCCTCTCGCTGACGGTGCTGTACCTGCGGTTATGGATGGGATAATCGCAGGCAGCCTGCGGTTATGGAGGGGATAATCGCAGGCAGCCTGCGGTTATGGAGGGGATCATCGCAGGCAGCCTGCGGCTATGGAGGGCATTATCTGGTGTTGGAGGGGTTTAGGCAGACTGTGGTAATGGAGAGGGAAATGGCAGGCATTCTGTGGTAGAGGAGAGCGTAAGGAAGCTCGTGGTGATGGAGGGGTTAATAACAGGGGACGTGAGGAAGTCCCATCTCTAGGATGGGGAAGGGGAGTGCTTTCACAGACACACAGATGGACACACTCACCAGATAAGATCTAGCTGCAAAGCGGAGCGCCCGTGGCCCGGTATCAGGCAGCTGACATGCCATGCTTTCCTGCACCTCCGTCACTCTCCTGGCCGTGCTGTGGGAGGAGCTTCTGTGAGGTCCTAGTTTAGCTGCCCATACAAGCACGATACCTCGGGGCAGGCTGAAACTATTTTAAAAATTTAAAGTGCCGGTATCGACGCTATGTATCTGGGTATTTTCAGTACTTGTGAAAATGCCCTGTATCGGCCCCGATACCGATGCTGGAATCGGTATCGGGACATTCTAGTAAACACCATAAAAAAAGCCTAGAGGCCACCACCTAAAATTGGCGGAGAAAGGATTTAATCACAGGGGGCGTAGGGTCTTCTTTTCAGTTAGAGCTATTAAAATCTCGAACTCCCTGCCACAAGCAGTGGTATCCGCTAAGAGTATTGAATCATTCAAAAAGCATTTAGATATCTTCCTCAGAGACCGTAACATACAGGGGTACAGGTACTCTTAAAAACAAGATCACATGGGGACTCGTATACAGTCACACACATACACACAAAGGTTGGACTTGATGGACCTGTGTCTTTATTCAACCTCAAATACTATGTAACTAAGATATTAAGCAAAAAATTGTATTTCGCTCCTTGTATTTTGTGACCTATAACTCCCAAAATAAAGTGAAATCCCAGACATGTGACATACCCTATAAATCAGGATAAATAAAGTAATGTATTTGTCCTGATATTTTCAATTTTTTTAAATTAAAAAAAATAAGAATTTTAGAGGAAAAGAGGGGATGATAGTATGCAGTCTAGCAGGGGTATAGTACCATCAGAAGAGAACTTTATATGAGTTTTCTAGAGCTAGAATGTTGCGAGAACAGCAAGCTATGTTTCTCCAAATGGACTGCCAGTCGTCATCAGCGAGTTCATATCCCAGGTCTTTCGACCATGAGGACTGGTAGGAGATTTGTTTGAGAGAAAACGAGGCTGAGAGGGAGGATTGGATCAGCGTGATTAAACCCGGGGCATGAAGGTCTGTGTGACAGCAATGTTCACATGGTGATAGAGTATAGGGGAGGGGTGATGTGTGATGAGGGAATGAATAAAGTGTCTCAATTGCAGATAGTGAAAAAATTCCGACTGGGGTGCTTTATGAGATGGTTTAATTGAAGTAAATGGGCGTATTCCCGAGTTGCATAGCTAGGAGTGAATGTCTAGAAATCCCGCTTTAGTCCACCAAGAAAATTGTGTGGGATTATCCATTCCGGGGGAGAATAACAGGCATGATGGAAAGGAAGAGGGAGATGGGGAGACGCCAGTGAGCTTGAATATTTAACTGAGTCCCAGATTTTTAAGGTATGTAGAGTGATGGGGCTCAATCCTGGGGGGCGCGTGTTGTGTGGGAGCGTGTTGTGTGCTTTCCCGGAGCAGAACTCACTGTTCTGCTCCGGGAAAGATGGGCCATATATGGTGGGACTGCTGTAAAGCTAGGAGTCTTTCTGTGAACCATGGATAACATATGCCAGCCCTCGATATTTTGACGCTACTTCCGTATCACCATTGACCCCGGGTTCACTTGATGGGATGCCCCCTCTCCCAACCTGCCTTCCTTCTGTTTTTTGAACAAAGTCTCTACTCACTTTTGTCTATCCTTTCTTTGCTACTTCCATATTTCCTTTTTCTTGATTCTTTCCACTCTTGAGTAACTATAAATGATTCAATATATTCTCTACCCCCATGTCCCCTTAAAGGTGCTGTTACGTGAAGTAACGTAGATACCGTTCACATGTTCAGGAAGTTTGGTGATTACAAACGAAACTTCGTGTAATGCATAGTATTCTTTATAAGACACATGCACATTTATTATTAACCCACTAAAAGGGTTGACTGTTAAATGTTGGTAACCTATTCAATTTTACTTCACTAAATTTCATGATCTAATGATCTGTGTTTTAAGTTACACTTTATGTCTGCGACCCAACACTTTCTGATGTCTAAGGCTGCTTCGTCAGCTCACTTGAACTTACTGTACAAGCTGTAATATATGTATGTATCCTACACTTTTTGCCTAAAATAAAAAACAAACAAAATAAGAATTTATATATGCATGTCACATTAAATTAAAGCTCATTTGTCCTTTAATAAATGGTATATAAACTGTGAGGAAGATGGAAATTATGGTTAAACGAACACGTAGCAAAAATGGCAAAATTGCTCCGGTCCCCAGGAACTAAAAAAATGTTCTGAAGCTGTGTCACTAAGGGGTTAATATAGTAATATAAAATGGCATCAAAAGTGTATATGTATGTTAATCCCCAAATGTATGGCATATTCACAGGAAAAGCGAAGTTGTATCTACAACAGTACTTTAAAGAAACTGTTAGTTCATGGTGGTCATGGGCGGTAGTACAGGCGTTCCTGGCAAAAGAAAGCATGACAACACATGAATACTGTGAACTAATGATCAGTCCTAATGGATAAGATTCATGCATTTCTCATAAAAGAGCACATTAGAACATGCCTACAAGAGAGAAATGTATAATGCACATGTGTTCATGTCGGTTTGTGAGCTTGAAGAAATCAAACACTTTCTAGTTTTCAGGAATTCATTCACTGTGAACTTAAACAGTTGCAAATAGAAACCTTATATTATGCAATAAGTGTTTTAAAAGATTTTAGCTTTTTTAAATTCATACTTTGTACTTCTATATACTGTAGATTGTTACATTTATGGGAAGAAATAGTCGTTTGAGCAGCTTTTTCTCTAGCTAGTCATAAAATCTAGTTAACTTTTCTTACTCACTAAATACTTTTTTTTTTTCTTTAATATTGACATCTGAAATGTCTAAATTAAATTCTAACAATATATTTTTAAAAACTCACCTCTGTTGGGGAAATATTAAATACCTCGGCAATTTTGGCATAAAGTTCCTTGACGTTAGTAAAGCCCTGTATTCTTCCAGTATAGCTGCCATGGGCCAATTGAGTGTGAAAAAACAGTTTTGGTTTGGCTCGTGGAGGGTGAAAAGCTGCTGACTGGGCCTGTGATGACTCATCTGGCATATTTTGTTTTGTTTCTTTATTCTTGCGAGTTGGCCTGGGAGGAATGCAATCTTTTTGATCAGTGTCAATTCTGTTTTCCATGAATCCTCTTTCCAGATGCTCTTTCTCTTCTGTTGCTCTTCTCCCTGGTATGCGCCACATCACCGATTTGACAGAAAAATATATGATGGGCACAGTTACAAAGATACACCAGGAAAAATAAATAATAGATTCTGCCTTGCTCTCTTCAGAATTAACACCATGTAAATTGATTCCAAGTTGAGAATAAAGACAATGCAACCTTATCCCAGGGTTCAGGTTGTTCAGCAAAACTCTGTTACATTTAAAGTAATGGGATAAAAGAAATACTGCGGTATGGCTTAACAAACTAATCTAACTGGGAATGAACATGGAAATGTTCTTTCCGGAGTCATATCACATTTTTTCAGTTAGACAAGCAATAATTAACTATTTCAGTTGTGGAAACAGCTGCTCAAGGCACACCTTACAACCTTTTGTGCATTTGTCTGCTCTAAAATTTAAGACAAACAAATGATATTCAGTCATATGTTGATATCATAAGCTCAAAATAAATCTACATGTAGAGAAGAGTTTGTGACTTCCGGGTGAAAAAAGACCATCCATATTAAAATTGACACATTGTTATGTTAGCAAAGATGCTGTAAAATTACTAGAATAAAATGAAGAATAGAAAAAAAAAAAATCACACAATACATTTATAATTAGCAAATGTTTTAAGGGAGAGGAGCAATATTCTACAAATGCACTCAACAGACAAAACATACAATTCCCCAGCACTGCTATATAACAATCTTATTGTTATACAGCTAGCCCCAATGTCACCCCCCCATGGCCAACAGGATAAGTAACTAAACAATGAACACAATTAATGGTTGAGGGCCAATTGTTCTCTGTTAAGAATCTTAAACATGGGGGCGTGGTCTTGACATGGCCGAATGAGCACATGAGTCTCTGGAGCTCTGTGACCACCAGCGCTAAAAGCCGTTATAGCTGATGATACCAGCCCAGTACACTGTATGCAAAGCCACCGCAACCCCGCCAGCACGCCCAAGATCACCCGGGACCGTACTTGCTCCACTACTTCGCGCCTGTGACAACGCAAGTCCCCACCCTTCGACGACCGCGATGAGGCCTACCAGAGCTCCGGCCTCCCCTCAAGGCGCAGGGTAAGTAGCAGACCGCCACACGGGCTCCTCCCGCCCGCAACCCGGACCCACCTGCATCCCCCATTCCGACCCCGAGGCTTCCCAGCGTGGACTCTGACAGGGGTTCGGCGGGCTCCCGCAGCACGGCGAGTTCTCCAGGGGGACCGGCCAAAGACTGGCAGGACGTTCTCTGCCACCTGCCGACGGAGGACCTAGATTGCATGGCCTCCAAGATCGTGGCAGCCCTGAGGTGGCATAGGTCAAGCAGCAAGTGACCTCCCCGGAGGGCAAGGTAGGCTCACTTGAAACATCCACCTCCTGGGTTTGAAACCAGGTTAGCTGCTCTGGAAAGGGCCCGCCCTGAGACGAATCAGGGCATGACCATGAGAATCAGAACAGCAGGAATAACCTCCCGCTCAAAGGTATACCCAAAGCGACATCTGGGAGATACCTGTGGTCAACGGTTACAGCTATACTTAACCAATACATGGACAGACCTCCCACGGACTTCCTGGAACTTGATAGAGTGCATCGAGCGCAAGGGCCCAGGCTCTGCACTGATGGTACCCCGAGGGATGTGCTTTGTCGTGTTCATTTCTTTGCAATCAAAGAGGAGATCCTGCGTCGGGCCTGGTCGCAGGACCCAATGGACTTCGATGGGGCCAACATACAGGTGATGCCAGACCTGTCCAGACATACTCTAAAGAAGCGCAGACTTCTGAGGCCGGTGCTGGATCTTATCCGCTTGGTTGGGGCTACGTACAGGTGGGGGCACCCCTTCCACCTCATTGACCGGTCCTTTTGCCTACAGTCTCGCTAGACCAGCTATCTGATCTCTACGGTTTTCTGGACTCGAGCACTGTAGAGGTGCCTAACCGGCTGGATTTCCATTGCTCGATATGCACTTCCTCTCCCTCCGAGAAGAAATCCTTACCCTGTTAGGAGCTGGGACAGGCCTCCTCCACGTGCTGCCTCCCTTCATCCTGGTCCGAACCTTGACCGGCATGAGAGGACTGGAGAGTCCCCGCAGATGAAGACTCCCCCTGATGGTTGCCCCGCTTTCCCTTTCCCTGCCTAGCTTTCACGCCAATTGCTATGCGGGTGGTGAGAGAGGAAGTTTGGGGTCATTTTGGCCATCAGGCATATCCCCCTGCAGGAGGGTACTACGGTTTATCTCTTTTTAATCATTTTTGTTGTTGTTTTGTTGTTCACTTGGGATTCTTTAACTTGCCCTTCTCTCCACAGATGGAGGTCATATTCTGTTCGATGTGGCATCCTCTGCATTTCCCCGTGCTCAGGGACAGGGTACTTTTACTCCCCTGCTCCTGAGTTAACGGTACTGCAGCTGGGGGGGGGTGAGGGTTGGTCGGCGGGGGCTATGGGAGTGTCAGTGAGAACTCTGGGCTGTCCCATCCACATTGGGGCGGGGGGGCCTTGTGGTCACCTGAATTAGGTCCCGAGGGGGCCCCGCCACGCTTGGGCGAGGGCCCCACTTTGCATGACCCATGGAGGAATGACCCGCACCCGGTCTGCCCTCCGGTGCGTCCTGCCGTCGTCACCCTAGCTCCTTGAATATATTGTTACTTGTTGGAGGCTAGTTCTGTATTTTGCTCTGTGTCTGCCTCTGCATGCTGTGTTGCTCAAATGTATGCTGGGTTAATGTGGTGGGCCTTCCATTGTGGCATACCATCCTGTCTTAGTGTGCGCAGTCCCACCACGCCCGAGGTCTCCCCCTCGCTGAAGATCCTAACTGCTGGGTCACCGGGTGTTATAAAAAATGGGTTTCATACCATAGTTTGGTGTTCAGTTGGACACCTTCTGGCGTGAGTCACATCTCTGCTGGCCTTTCTGCTGTTAGCACCTCGGCTACCCCCAATTAGGCTGTCCCAGCGTTATATGCATCGGGACAATCACCTTTGGAACTAGTGGGATGAGTAGTTTGGTCCCACTTCCACGTACTCATCCTTTGGGAAAAACGGTATAGCTTCTTCTCCACTGTCTCTACCTCTTTTCTTCTTCCAACCTTCTTTCCCTGACAGCTCCATGGCAGCACACAAATGGGATGGCCCCGCCTCCCTACCAATCTGATAGGACGTTTAACTTATAAATCTTAGCACCCCCCAGTCCTCAGCGTTCCTCTTTTTTCCTCCTCCTACTACTGATGGAGGTGGGGAATTGCCTACCTGGCGGAGGTAAAGCCTCTGGCCATCCACCCTGGTCCGCACGGTCGGGTGTAGTCCCCAGGTTCGCCTAAAGGGCCATGATGGGGGAGCCTCGCTGCTGGTCCCCGAGGCGGCAGGAGTTGCCCAGTAACACTGGGTTCATTAGGGTTGTACACTGTCCCCCTGTTCCGGCGGTTGTTGGAACGCAGGCTGCGCCTTGGGACTCCGGTTGTGCCTCCGCCCCCTCTTCGGGCCGCAATGTGGAACGCAGTCGCTGCGTTCCACGGGTCTCCCTGACGGCCGCTGACGTCTTGCGTTTGCGCCGGCCGAAGGGGAGGGGCTATGCCG
Source organism: Nanorana parkeri (assembly GCF_000935625.1). Classification (NCBI taxonomy): domain Eukaryota; kingdom Metazoa; phylum Chordata; class Amphibia; order Anura; family Dicroglossidae; genus Nanorana; species Nanorana parkeri. Next base: position 1,032,966 of record NW_017306833.1, read on the forward strand.
GCGTTTTTATTTTTACTGCAGCATGTACCGAGGGCTGATGCCGTTCGGTCTCATGCTGTGGAGAGCAGCTGTCTGCGGTTCTATGCTGCCTGGTGCCCGCTGTCTGCCTTCAGGTAGGTGATGGTTATCTTTTGGAATGGGGGAAGAGGTTCTTCTGGCCTTGGTGGCATTCATCCGAGAGCGTGCGGATATACCACTACCTGGACGACATCTTGTTGCTCGGCCAAGAGCGAAGTCAGCTGCTAAGTCATCGAGATTTGGTTCTGTCAACTCTCGAAGACTTCGGGACAGCACAAATGTGCCCCCCCGGTCGGAGGTGCTAGTAATGTAATGCTGAGGACTGGGGGGTGCTAAGATTTATGAGTTAAACGTCCTATCAGATTGGTAGGGAGGCGGGGCCATCCCATTTGTGTGCTGCCATGGAGCTAGTCAGGAAAGGAAAATTGCGGTAAGTATGAAATACAATTTTCCTGGTTCCTCCCCCTCTTCTCTTACCCTCTAATGCTCTATTCCCCTTCTCCTGACCCACTACCCCCCTCCTTGCCCTCTTTACTTGCCTCCCCTCCCGCTTGGACACCCAGCCCGCTGAGTCAGCTCATAAAGTCCTTGATGTGTCATCCACACACATTTTAATGTTAAGGGACTTAATGTCCCAGAGAAGCGATCTCGTTTGCTGGTGGACCAGGAGATGCACTTTCAGAAGGACAATGTCCCCAAACTGTATAACAGAGACTTCCCGGTGGTGTACCACTGCCCCTCACCCATCAATAAATCGAAGGGTGTGAGTATACTGTTTGCCAAATCAGTAGCGTGGCAATTCCAGGACCAATTGGTAGATTCTGAGGGCAGGTATTTGCTGGTCAAGGGAATGTTGGGCCAGTCACAGGTGACCATGGACAACATATACTTTCCTAACTCTGATCAGCTGGGTTTCCTCTGGACCCTAGTGACTAATATAGTGCAATTCGGCGAGGGATCGATCCTTCTGGGGGGTGATTTCAACTTTGCCATGGACCCCATTCTTGATTGTTTCTAGGGGCACCTCATCTCTCCTATTCCTATCTTAGGAGGTTGAAGTCAGAACTGCTATTGCTTCACTTGGTAGATCTGTGGCGCCTAATGCACCCTCAAACTAGGGATTACACCTATTACTCCGCTGCCCACCAATCATATTCCAGACTGGATTTCTTTATACCACACCAGGACCTTCCGGGTACTCTCAGCGGATATCGGTAATATCCTCCTCTCCGATCACGCCCCTATCCATCTGTCCCTCGATCTAACCGCGCCCAACACCAAGTTTTTCATGGAGGCTGAATGAGTCCCTCTTACAGGACCGCTTGATTAGAACTGATCGTGAACCTGAGCTGCGTTCCTTCTTTCTGGTAAACAACGGATCGGTCTCGTCCCCTCTGTCCACCTGAGAAACCCTTATGTGTCATACGCGGCATCCTGATTAAGCATCGAGCCCGTAGGTAAAGGGAGCACGGGCGGCGAGTTGGGGAACTGTTTCAGGAATTTGGGACCCACATTTGTCCTCGGTCATAAAATTGTGACCCCAAGTTGCACTGCAATGTTCCATGTTGCGGTACTGCGCTTTCCGGTGCAGGCGATTGAACTGTGGGTGGGAGGTGTGTTTGGGTTGCCATTACGGAAACTGGAGGAGATCCTACACCTGGGGTCCAGTGTGGGCTGCTGTGCTGTGATGGAGCTCCATCCGAATGTGTAAAGCTCCCGTGCGCACCCGCAGAGGTTCCAGGAGCCAGAATGTGATGAGCTGTAAGCAATGCCCATATGGATGGAGCTCCCTCGCGGCCATAGCCCTATCCCACCCCACCTCAAGTCGACACTCGGCACCGGGCATCATATTTTTGAATGGCTACTCGGTGCGAGAACTGACCGTGCTTCTCTAGAGGGAGGCTGAGGATCTTCTCACCTATAAAAGTGGAAGGCATGTGGCGACCCACTGGACATGGGGTCGCAACCCACTTTTGGGTCACGGCCCACCAGTTGAGAATCAAGGCACTAATATATATACCACTATGAGTTTAATTGCTGTGGAGCTCTATGATACATTGATGCAAAGCATACATTATATATACTCTTAAACATAATACAATACTCTTGGTTGTATTGCTCTAGAGCAGTGATGGTGAGCCTTGGCACCCTAGATTTTTCAGAACTACATTTCCAATGATGCTTAACTAGACTGCAGTGTATACAGACATTATGAAACTGTAGTTCCAAAACATCTAGAGTGTCAAGGTTCTCCGGATTTGGAATACACTTGTAGCACTACCCTCGCAGGAGTCGCTGGTTGTAACGGGTCTTTCTGTCCCCCTGCACCAATGTACCTCCCAATGGTGGATCCACAGCACACCAACACACCTTTTAAGGAATTTGTAAAGGATTTAATGGCTAATGCAGAGTAATGCTGTTAATGATTTACCAATCACATACAATAGAATTAATGACAGGCTAAGACACTCTGACACCCAGTCACCGTGGCTATCTATTGCCTCTACGAAAACCTGCGATGCCAGACTCTCTCAGGGATAAATCTTGAGATAAAGAAATTCAACAATAACATCTCCCTTGGGAAGTATCACACCCCCTCTAGACTACTGGCCAGTAGTAATGTCCTAGGCTAGCCAACGTTGGGGCCCATACCGTGCAGATGTTTAAAAGTACATTGGCCCAGAGGCCTCTCACCGCTCCCTGGGTTATCGTGGAAAGATGATGTCCTTCAGCAGCAGATGGAAGTCCCTCTTTCGTCAGAACGACACATAGGAGGAGAAGTCACCTATGGCCTCTTGCAACACATAACCGCTCATCTAGGGTTTCCTGGAACACATCACTGATCGTCTATGGTCATCTAGGATCTCTGGCAACGATCACCGCTGGCTCTGTTCAATTCCGCTTACTCAGCTGGGCTGACTGAGCCACTCCACTGGCTGATCGGCTGTGATATCCCCGCTGCTGACGCGTCACTAGGCCTCAGTGTAGGCACTCAATCACCGTCTCTTCCGTTCCGCAACCGGACAATAGTCTCTGCACACTGCGGTACAGAGCCTGTGTGTCCCTATCAGACAGAGGTGACCACACGGCCCTGTTGCAGGCAGCCTTCACTCACAGTATCACAGACGTCCGCACACTTCAGATCCCTGTCCTAGACAACCCGCGCTCCGTAACTGTAGCCCATAGTCCTCCTCCCTCTCCACAGCCCCCTGGGAGATGCAGTTCTCAAAGTCCTTTCAGCCATGTATCCATATCGGCTCTGTACTACAATCCCCATAAGTCTCCGCCTCTCTTCACACACAGAGGCAATGAACTGTTTATAGTCAGAATTCACATCTCTATAGTAGCACATGTATATAACTATATAGGGGCTACACACTCGTATACACCGCATGTTACTGTGAGTGTTATTGCTGTGAAGTTGTGTGTTGAAGTATTTGAAAGTTTCAATATTGTATAAATACAGTAAGCCATTGGAAGTAATATGTTTATTATAAACAAGCTAGTGGGGACTGCCACGGGACGCTACAGGCCAATTTCTGCACTCCAGAGTGAAAGCAGCAATCACACGAACCATAAATATCGATCTGAGAGAACCAATACTCCTGGCGACTGCGATTTGGACGTTTCGATACCGCATTTAGGTTCCTTCGCAAAAGGACCCCGGGGTCCCAGGTGTGACAAACCAAGTAAGCAGTGGAGGCAACGGGGGGTCAAATCCCTGCCCGCTCCTGACTGGCTTCCTGGGCACTTCTCGCTCATACCGTAGATCAACCCGGCATGATTCATCCCGAATGGGTCCCCTGATGAAGCCCGTGGCGAAACACGTCGGGGCCTAATAAGTTAAGCTATGCTTTGAAAAACTACTAATTGGTTATAATCATGAAACCACGTTTGAATACATTGAACAAAATAATGAATTGTCGGACCAAATGAATTTGAGTTGTTAATCATGAATATACCGATGTATCCTCTGCAGGGTTTTGATTTTTAATAAGATTGTTTTTAATCATGTATGCAATTAATCAATTATGTATTAGCAATAACATTTGTATATTTCTTTAAAAAATATCTCTCGGACGGTCATTTACACCCCTCCAGAAACCCTTACAACCTTCTATGTTTTGTCTAAATATGCAATTAGGGGAAGAGGTGTAAAACTAGGTATACACAGGGGGACTACCCATAATTTATTAGATTTTATTATAAACAAGCACACAAGATATAATTTTTTTTAACAGTATTAGTAAAATATAAAATTAAAGCACACACAGTGAAATCATTTTTTCTATTAACAATGGCTATTCAGTATGTGCATGTTTCCTGAGGTTGTCCCCGAGTCCGCTTCCGCTTTTGGCTACACCCTGGAATCGGGATTGGGGGAGGGGAGCGGCTGCCTTTGGATGAGTAAGAGGCTGCGCCACTAGTGGCAGTAGCCTTGGTTGGTTCAATGTTGATTGACATTGATGAAAACAACATTATAAATTGAAACTCAGTCATCAAAAAGTGATTTTCTAATTCTTCAATGTTGTCAGTGAGGGCTTCCAAGTTTTTTGTTGATTTTATATATAGTTTGAGATCGCCACTGAGTTCATGTCAAAGTGTTGGTTTCCTGTAGAGACTGTCAGAGTTCCTTGCAGCAATATTTGATAGGCACTTATTTTGTTGTTTCATGTAACAGCACATTTGTGAACAGGTTTTCTGTATTGATGGCAATCTGATATTTTTGGCAAAGTGTATTTTATAGAATCTTTCAGAGGCCTAGAAATTCAAAATTCCCTCCACAAGATCTTCAATCCGTCTCTCAGTGGGTCGGGTTGTTATCTCTAAACTGCAAAGTGTGTGCATTCTCAGGAGTCACATGGCTGTTTTTCATACTTTATTTGATAGATTATTTTACAGGCCAGAGACCTAGAAATACAAAATTCCCTCCAAGATCTTCAATCAGTCTCTGAGGGTAGGGTTGTTATCTCTAAACTGCAATCAGCTAATCCCCCCCCCCTCCTCTCTGCTCTGAAGAGAGAGCAGAGATGAGTCATCAGCACAGCTTCTCAGTGAGTCTGTGTGTGAGGGAGATCTCCTGTCACTTGTCCTGTAGACCTTCTCTCACCCTTGTCCTGTGTGTGTCTCTCGCTCTCCCTCCCTCATTCTCCCTCTCTCTCTCGGATCTCTCCCTCTCCTGGGTCACATTTACTCTCTGCTGCCCAAGTCCAGGTTCCTCAATGTCCGCCCCCCACCTTCTCTTTTACAGATATGACTGCAAGAACAGCTAAAAAGACATTAGGGGGTAATTGATCAAAACTGGAGCGAACAGAATCTGGAGCCATTGCCCATGGCAACCAATCAGCTACTCTCTTCCGTTTGCTCAGGTAAGATTTGAAAATGAGCGGGAGATGCTTATAAGTTGCAGTGCAAATCTGCTCCAGATTCTGTCTGCTCCAGTTTTGGTAGATTCCCCCCCCCCCCACTGAGCGGTGTCACGGGGGTCACCAGAGGGGGGGGGG
>NW_017306833.1:1038500-1041420 GCF_000935625.1 Nanorana parkeri
GTTAATTGAGGTACCTGGACTTGGGGCAACAGAGAGTAAATGTGACCCAGGAGAGATCCGAGAGAGAGACACAGGACACAGAGATAAGTCTACAGAACAGGACAAGTGCCAGGAGATCTCCCTCACACACACACTCAGCTCTGAGCTGTGCTGATGACTCATCTCCGCTCTCTCTTCAGAGTAGAGAGGAGGGGAGGTAATCAGCCGCTTGCAGTTTAGATATAACAACCCGACCCTCTGAGAGACGCATTTAACATATTGCGGAGGGAATTTTGAGTTTCTAGGTCTCTGGCCTTTGAAAGATTCTATCAAATAAAGTATGAAAATGTCACAAATCTCGACTTACCTGTATCAATAGCGGGATCCTCGCACTTGCAGCATGTCGGTAATTGGCACTTTTGTCAGTGACTTGTGTCCTATATCTTCCCCGTGTGAAAATAGTGAGGCCTCTTGCACATGTTTAATGGCATCCTTACATCAAAATGGCAGCACTGGAGTGCTTCCTGTTATAGATGGGAATTGCATCCCTTCTGCCACACCTCCTGTTAGATCACTATAAAGCTGCAAGGTTCCAGAGGGAGAGTGCTCAGTTGTTTCAGAGCTATCCACAGTGTGGTCCAGTAGCTAGCCGTGTGAGTCTGGTTCGGTGTCGTTTGACTATGATTATTAGACTTACCTTTTTGTACCACGTATTTGGAATCTGCGCCTGATTCTTCTCCTGAGTACGCTATCCCAAGGTGTCTGCCCCTGCTATTGTGCTGTGCTCTGCATATCCAATTACTTACAGAAAAACAGCCCTGTGACTCCTGACAATGCACACACATGTACATCCCCCCTGCACCTCTACATCACCACCAAAAACTCAAAATCATTTACAAAAGGTGGAAATGTCCTTTAACCCTTTCGCTGCCAAGCCCTCCAGAACATTTTTCAAATCAGCTGGCCATATTTTATTTTTTAAATTTTCTATTTATTTTTTGTTACTGTTGGGAGGGCTGTGGCGAAATATCTGGGGTCTAAATAGACCGCTGACATTTCCCTTTTGAAATAGAAATTTAGGGTTTTGCCTGTTTAAATTACACCATGAAGGCCACCATTTGTTAAATAAAACATTCCAGGGTATCTCATATGCTGTATATTGTGCAGTGTGTTCTTGACAGTTTTACTCTATTGGATGTCAATGTTTGTGGCTTAAAAATATTTTGCACTTTTTTATATGCTTGTTATATTGTAAATCTGATTTATGCCACTGCGATAAAAGCTCACAAATAATGCTCAGCTACACGTACTGAGTAAAACAATATCCAAAATGTATTTTTTGAAGTTATAGTGCCATATAAGAGACAAGACCATTTTAGTTTTTTCAAGTGTGAATATTGATAGATGGTTTTGATGGAGCAGTTAAGCAGTTCATATTGCCCTATGAAGGCCTACTATTTTTAAAAGTACACGCTTCAGTGTATCGAATATGGTGCATAGTGTGTTTTACCTTTTCTTAATACTACACTACATCAATATCCAAGTACCAACTACCACAAATAACTAAATCATTAAAATTAAGTTGATAAGAATAAAAAGTAATAAACAAATGTAACTTCTACTGGTTAAAATGTAACTGCTGTCTCAAAGTAACTATTTCACTGCCTTTTGATTAGGGCACGCATTGAGCACAAGTCTGAGGAAGGGTTAATTTTTGGGAAAGGCTGGTAAAAGGAGTAATATGGGTTAAATGGTGTTTTTTGTTTTTTCCATACTTTTTTTGTCTTTTTCTTTTAACTCCTAACTAAAATATCCTAACACTTTACAACACAGCTGATCACAAGTTGCAAATGCAAGTGACGTGCATTTGCTGATTTGACAGCGTTTGCCAATGTGACAGAACATCAGCACAATTCATCTACATAGGTGCAAGAAAATGATCCTTTAGTGTCAGCAGTGATGTTGTGGGATCCTAGTATGTGTGCTGATCGGTCATATGTATCAATGTGCATGCATAATTGGCGATCTGTTTCTCTGTTATACAAGTATAAGAAGTGCTACTTTCTTTACAGGAGAATGGCTCATTATATTTATTTTTGTTTTAATATTATGTTACAGGTGTCTCAAGGGCGATACTGGAAAAAGGCACTAGCAAAGAAGCAGAGGTGTAAACATGAAGCAGAAAGTCGCAAACATGACAGTATGCGTAATTTTCAAAAACCAACAACATCTACAGACATACAGCACTGTTAATAATAACCCAGGAAACCAAACCGCAAAACAAGTTCCTACCAATGTAGATATTGGATTAAAATATTTATTAAGTGGTGAAAGCTTCCTTGCACAACAAGGACATAGTAAATTTAAAGATAACAGTGGAAAGCAGTGCGTACCAAACAGTTTGACTTCAGTTATGTATAGCGCAATTAAAAACAAAAGTTGAGGTAACTGGGAAGCTGTGATGTGAGGATGTGTTGATTGAAGCTCCCGTATCCACCCCCCACCTTAGCGTAATCAGGAGCACAGGTGCTATCTCTCAAGACTCTGTATTCAGGCTGACTCAAGCTGACGAGTGCCCGCGGCGGTGTTGATTGTACCTGCCACGGTATCCCACATTGAGTGCCGAGGAGGAGCGCTGAACAGCGGCTGGGACATCATGTTTGCTGTCTTACAGCGAGCGTCGCCGGGTAGGACTGCCCGATAGACCGATGGGGAGACACACAAAAAAAAGAAAGAAGGAACCGCAGCAGACGGAAGGGTTAGAACGGTCGGCAGATATCGGGTCTTTCTTTCGTAAAGCCGACACCTCACGCACCTGTCATTCGCCAGATACAGAGACAGGATCGAGTGGGGCGACCTCTCCTTCTGAACCTCATGGCGGGGAGAGAGAGTCTGGATCTGAGAAGTGGGGACACGAGTGAGACAGTCTCCCCAATATGCT
>NW_017306833.1:1042720-1043163 GCF_000935625.1 Nanorana parkeri
CAGATATCACTAGTACTACAATTGTACAATTTCTTTTTTTTCCCCCTCCTCATTTGCTCCTATTTTACAGAGTGCACAAGAAGAAATTAGAGACTTCTCTCCCCAAAGCTTTCAAGGCCAGGGCGAAAGGATTTAGAGAACTCCACAGTGGATACGCCCGTATTGGAAGGAAAGGGATAGCCAGAAGACATAGTAGTAGTAATAGGGGTGTAATAAATGCATGGTGATAAAAAGGTGGGGGGTGGATATGGATATGGAGAGCTGCTTAGAAGACAGTGCTCAAGCAGCCAAGTAAGGGAATAGTTCCTTGTGTGTTTTCCCGAGTGGAAATTTTTTTTGGTGTTGAATGTTCTGTTTAGTCTGGTTAAAATGTATGCATGGGGGTTTTTTTTTTTCTTTCTCTCTTTTTTGCTGGTCTTTGTTTCGTCTTTCGTTATTGTGTG
>NW_017306834.1:0-2827 GCF_000935625.1 Nanorana parkeri
ACAAATTGCACAGCGTCTGCAGATCTGCTCCAGATCTGGACAGGGAAATGGTGTGAACAAGCCCTATAGGGTGCCACAATGAGTACAATTTCATATATATGAATAAAAAATCATTTTATTAATAACAAATTTAAAACATGGTTAACCATTTCAAGACCACGTGTTTAGACCCCCTTCCTGGCCAGGCCAGTTTTCAGTATTCAGCGCTGCGATACTTTGACTGATGTTTATCCCGTCATGCAATGCTGTACTGAAATGAATTTTATACCATTTTATACATTTAAAAAAAACATTTTTACATTTTTTTTTATGTGTAACTTAAAAATTCTTTTGGGGGGGACTTTAATTTTTTTTTCCTTTTTTTTTCCCCACTAAACTTTATTGCTATCACATACGGGGGCTAATAAAACCCCCCTACGTGATAGCAAAATATGTGACAGGTCCTCTTTATGGAGACATCAGGGGTCTCCATAAAAGAAGTTGATGAAGCACAGATCTGCTCCATCAGCTTCTTTGCAGCTTCTGAAGCTGGAGAGTGACACAAGAATGCGGAAGTGATGTATTATAAAACACTTCCGCATTCTTTCAGAGGAGAGGGGACCGGAGGGAGCTCGACAGGCACCGCTGTCTGTTTTTAAATTGCGGTCATTTACCGCTCGAGGGGGCGTGTCTGAGCGGACGTCTAAAGACGCCCGCTCAGATCTAGAGAGCTCCGGCCGGCCGTTTTTTTTACTACGGCCGGCCCGGAGGTGGTTAAAAACATTTGCCCATAACAATCGTTAGTTATGCATAACAGGTGTGGGGTAGAGCAGCTATATACATATCTTGGCCATAGTCCTCAGGCTTGAGTGGGTAATGAATCTCAGTAGGCTCTACGCGTTTCGCAGATAGATGCTTCCTCAGGAGCCTATAGTGGAGATCTATGGTTCAACAAATCATACATAGCATACATATCCTCTATATATGACAAAATATATTACATTTCCATAAACAGTATTTTCTATCAATATGCAGCAATGACGTTATTAAGGGTGCACGTATGAGATATGAAACCAGATGCACAAAAAAAGAAAATATTTTTGTAATATCATGGTGTGTACATGCATTGGTCCATGCGTTTATATACGCACTGCCACTAGATTACATTATTATGCATGGGTGCCCCTTTAAGGACTTTCGGTAACACTATAGATTGCTCTGCGTATACTATATTTTGCTACTGATGTCCAGTTATTTACTGTGCTCTCCATTTATTCCTGCAATAATGTGGCCCCTTGCATAGGTTTATACTAATAGACCCCGTTCCCACCGGGGCGGTACGACTGCACGTATTCGGCCGCACGGATCCGCCGACATGAACGATCCCATACATTGCTATGGGGACCGTACATGCGATCGTGCTGTCCCGCGCGATCTGAACTGCTCCCTGCGGTATTTTAGCCGCGCTGATCAGTGCGGTTTCCATACAGCTTTCAATGGGCATTTGGGCATTTTTTATTGCGTTTCAGCGCTGAAACACAATTGAAAACTCCCAAAACTTCCCTTTTGAGATCAGTGAGGTAACCGCGCTGATCCGCAGCCGTCCTGGTGTGAATGGGCTATTAGCTGTACAATGCTTTTCAGTGGTGGCGACTTTATTCATTTATTTATTGAATATAAGTTAACTTCTTTTTGCCCTTCACTTGTTCCCTGTCCTCCCCGTCCCTGTTCCTCCACTGGTGCTCTCATTCTGACACTTTTTTCTGTTTCTTTGTTTACTTTCCCCGATTACACACTGGGGGGAATTTATCAAAACTGGAGCAGGCAGAATCTGGAGCAGTTTCCCATGGCAACCAATCAACATCTCTCTTCAGTTTGCTCAGGTAAGATTTGAAAATGAGACAGAGAAGCTGATTGGTTGCAGTGCAAATCTGCTCCAGTACACAGGTAGCCTAGCCGATCGTTGCCTGGCAACCAGGAACGCCCCCTGACGCTCCGGGCCTTGCACGTTCCCTGTTTGATCCCTGGGCGGGGACAGTAACACTCAGGGCCACGCTCTAACCACTCTGCTGTGTTGCCATGGTCACTTAACGATGCGGCCGCCGTTTTAGCAGCGGTTCCACCTATTCTTCACCCGCCTTTTTCCTTTCTCTCCTCTGGATACATACATCTCCTTCTATAAGGTATGCCATATCCTGTGTTGGTAATACTGTTCTAAAGGGGGGATCTCATGTCCACGTTTTATATTTATTATGTTGTTTATGTTTCAGCACGGTTACTTTTCAAATATTGGCGGGCTCTGACATCACTATGATGTCATGGGGGGTGCTTAGGCCTTTTGCACTGTTTTGGGGTATGAATATATGTGAGAATTTATCAAAACTGGAGCAGGCAGAATCTGGAGCAGTTGCCCATGACAACCAATCAACATCTCTCTTCAGTTTGCTCAGGTAAGATTTGAAAATGAGACAGAGAAGCTGATTGGTTGCAGTGCAAATCTGCTCCAGTACACAGGTAGCCTAGCCGATCGTTGCCTGGCAACCAGGAACGCCCCCTGACGCTCCGGGCCTTGCACGTTCCCTGTTTGATCCCTGGGCGGGGACAGTAACACTCAGGGCCACGCTCTAACCACTCTGCTGTGTTGCCATGGTCACTTAACGATGCGGCCGCCGTTTTAGCAGCGGTTCCACCTATTCTTCACCCGCCTTTTTCCTTTCTCTCCTCTGGATACATACATCTCCTTCTATAAGGTATGCCATATCCTGTGTTGGTAATACTGTTCTAAAGGGGGGATCTCATGTCCACGTTTTATATTTATTATGTTGTTTATGTTTCAGCACGGTTACTT
>NW_017306834.1:8071-18816 GCF_000935625.1 Nanorana parkeri
CTGGGACCTTCTGTCTCTCTCTATGAGGCTATAGTCACACTTGTCTATATGCCAAATGGATCCGTTTTAGTATACAGGCTGGTGTCTGTTGGTGCTGGTGCTGGTGGTGGGGGAGGTGATTTGCATTTTTACAATTCAAGGCACTGTTTAATTTTTTATCTTTAAACTTAATTGAAACGTTATATTCAGAGCTTCAGGATGTAGAAATTAATGGAGACTTGCAGTACAATGCTGCATTTCTTGGGTCCCCGTTGCTCCACACCTCTCCACTCTGTTGTGGTGTGAACGGAGCATATAGGGAACAATTGTTTTCTATGTGAACTTGCAGAAGCCAGGGTTGCTTAGGTGCAGAGAAATGCAGGTCTCCGCATATAGTGTGAAAGAGATTATTTTGCTGAGACAAGCTATTTTACCTATTTTTCTTTTCCAAGGAACCCCTAGACTAGAGTTCTTTTCACCCCTATGGTATCTAATACTCCTTAGCCTCACTTCTCCTGAGGAAGCTCTCGGCCTACTAGTCAACCAGCTTTATTATCTTGCTGTTACCTCTGATCTTGGAACCGAATATATCAAGTCCCAAACATGTTCATTTCTTTATTGCTCCCTTTTCTGTCCAGAATTACCTGATTAACTATAATGTTAACTTCTAGGTCAACTGGTTTTTATATTTGATATGTTTCATAACCTGTGTCAAATATGGATCCTATTCTTAGTGATCCTCTTGAGATAATCTGTCCCATTGGACCTTTCCTCATCCATTATATTATGAGAACTAACAAACACTAAGAGCTTTAAGGGCACATCCACTCACATAATGTTTTTTTAAGGGCTTTATTTGCCCACTTTTATTAAAGTAAAGTTCGAGTCACACAAAAGTTTACCCTCAAAGGGTTTTTCAGCACTTGCTTTGATTTGTTCACATACGTCTAATTTTGAGCAATAGGGGGGATCCAATTATTCAAATACACTCAATGCAGAAAAACCAAAGTCTACAATCTTTGCATGTTCTGAGCTGCTGTTCGTATGTTCTTCGGTTTCAAGTCTCTATAAAGGAAAATGAGAGTGTGAGTTCTTCAGATCAGATATTTCAAATCTCACCTAATACAGGAAGTTTGTTTTTAGATGGTTGCCAATGGGCTATATTACCTGCTTCCTTGCTCCAACACTCCAAATCCTGCACGGTTGGTGTAAATCCAAATCTCCACCATCATATATCTACAGTCATCTTTCCTTTCTGTCCCTCACTTTCTCTTAGTGCACGGAGGAGGACATTTCCTCCAGTAAAGCATAAGAGAAAGCCGCATTTCTAAACTGAAATAGCAGAATGAGGAAGAGTGGATGAGAGTAGAAGAAGATGACTGTTGGTGGCAGGAGATGCATTCCGTGCAGCACCATTCTATTGTGGTCCATGCAGTATCATCCTCCATTTCTTGCCCATGAAGCTAAACCCATGGAACAATCTCTAGTAAGCTTTTTCTATTGTCTTCTTCTTGGCGGAAATCAATTCCCTCACTACTGCACTGGACCGTTCTCCAATTCATGTCCTGAAGCTGAAGCCATGGAGCACTAGTGAGCTATTATTTTTCCTTGTGCTGGTGGCAATCGGCATACTGGTTTCAGTTAGCTCACATGTGTCTATTTCTGGGCCCTGCAAAGAGACAATACATGAATTAATCTAACAGGTAATACAGAACATACCAAACAGGAGCATTTCCAAGATGGACCGCTACATTAGCTGCTGTTATTGGTAGAAACCATATTTTGAATCTTCTATAAACTTATAATGACGTGATGATAAATAGCAATACCCCTGTATATCTATCATTTTCTCCTCGCCCATTCCTAAGAGTATCTACACTTACTCACTCAATGACATGTCAGAGATCAGGATCGCTGTCACTTGGAGAGAAGGAATGACTTCTGGCAAAATGGTCCCATGTGGCCGCCTCTTAAACGATGACACCAAATACATAATATTCAGCTACAGCGTTTATGAGGTTCTTAAAGGCCAAGCTGAAAAAATATCACAAGGAGAGAAAGGGTTAATACATCAACTTGATAATTACATGGCTGGGTACATATAGTTAAATAAAGGTTGGGGGAGGTAGGGGAGGGGCAGCACAAAGGTGGTCTTTTTCCTCACCTCGGGGGATCCAAATATTCAAATGCACTCAATGCAGAAAAACCAAAGTCTACAATCTTTGTATGTTCTGAGCTGCCGTCCGTATGTTCTTCGGTTTCAAGTCTCTGTAAAGGAAAATGAGAGTGTGAGTTCTTCAGATCAGATATTTCAAATTTCATCTAATACTGGAAGTTTGATTTTAGATGGTGGCCAATGGGCTATATTACCTGCTTCCTTCCGCCAAGACTCTAAATCCTGCACAGTTGGTGTGAATCTGCATCTCCACCATCATATATCTACAGTCATCTTTCCTTTCTGTCCTTCGCTTATACATACCGTAGGAAGGAATATGTTTTCCTACAGTAAAGCACAAGAAAAAGACAGACCTCTTCACTCAAATGAGGAAGAGTGGATGATGGTAGAAGATGACTGTTGGTGGCTGGAGACGCATTCCGTGCAGCACCTTTGTATTGTGATCCATGCAGCATGATCCTTGTTAAGGACATGGAAGAATCTCTGGTGAGCTAGGGAATCAGCTAGCTCACCACTGCAGTGGACCACTTCATGGTGATGAAGCTAAGGCCATGGAGCAATCTATAGCAGTGGCGTCACTAGGGGGGGAGAGGGGAGTGCGGGCCGCACCCAGGTGACACCATTGGAGGAGTGACTCTGAAAAGAGGTTCCGACAGTTGCACGAGAGAGGAGGGGACTGGCGGGATAAGGTGAACATCCCCTCCTCTCTCTGCCGATGTCCATCACCAGGATGGCCGCCGGCAGGTAACAGAGTGTGATGTCGTCACGCTCGTGCGCGATGACGTCACGGCGGAGTGTCACCCGGTACCGCCTCCGGGGGACACCCCGCCCATGATCTCTAGTCAGCTATTTTCTTCTTTACGTTTGTGGCAGAAGTCACGTCCAACACAGTACGATTTCCCAGCTGTATATATCTGCAGTCATCTTTCCTTTCTGTCTCTTTCTGTAGGGAGGAAGACATGTTCCTACAGCAAAGCATAAGAGACAGACATCTCTCTTCTTCACTATAATGGTAGGAGGAAGAAGAGTTGATGACAGTAGAAAGAAAAGATAACTGTTGTTGGCTGGAAATACGTTCCGTGCAGCGTCATTGTATCATGGCCTGTGCTGCTTAATTCACCATGTCTTGCTTATAAAGCTGAAGCCGTGGAACAGATCCTGTTGAGCTGGAGGTAAGATCCCACATGCCTCGGTGGTAATGAGAGTATTCACGTCAATTTGCCGACGTGTGTCTATCTGATGGCACTGCAAAGAGAAAATTCAATAAACATATCAGTCAGTATAGGACATACCAACAGCAGCTGCATTTCTAGATGGAACACTGAACTACACTGCACTACACTGCAATACACTACATAATTAATATCTATTGTGGTTGCTCTATGAACTTATAATGACATAAGTAGCAATGGGACATGAGTGTTATGTACGTGTGTCTCCTGGTATCTGCCCACACTATATTAATGCTATGTCTTCATAGATTTACTAACCAGCTACCTATGGGAGGATCTCCCGGAATGTGCACACACTATATGAATGAGAATTCTTATAGACTTACAAGTGGTAAGCCAAGTGGTGGGGTGGACTCTCCTGCCTCCAGCTCCTTCCAGTTGATCGGCCTGAAGAACGGATGTTCTCTCAGATTTTCCACGGCTCTCTTACGCCTTACCGGACACTTTAAAAGGAGCTGTAACAAAGAAGATGTGGAAATTAATACAAAGTAGATTGTCACAGAAAATGATACATCAGTCAGTTCAGGGCTCAGTCACACTAGATGCAGTGCGTTCCGGTCCTGTGCGGTGCGATGAAAATAGTGCTTGTAGCATTATGATTGCACCGCACAGGATCGGACCGCAGGCACAATGTGCCTTGCGATCCCGTGAGGCGGATCGCATTGTGGCCGGAGGGCATGGCTATGACTCCATTCATTTGAATGGCCCGCCACGCCCCCTCCTGTCCCACTAAAAAGTGAGCCAGCCGCAATGCGAGGCAGTGCGTTCTGGCCAAAATCGGGCCGTAATACACTGCATCGAGTGTGATTGAGCCTTTGATGTAGACTATCTCTAATCAAAACAAACTTCTCAGAAATTCAGACTTTAAATCCTTAGGGGGGTGTTTAAAAAAAAAAAAAGAAAACTCACACAGCCATTTGTCCTACAAAACTGAATGTACATTTGTTCTATGTGAGTGGAGGCAAAATGAATGTTATTACTATTTTTTCTTTTCAGGTGGTTTATGTTATCATGAAAATACCGCATTATGGTCAGTAGATGGCACTGAGGTGCATAGGAAATAATTACTTCTTTCCCATGCTCCTCAGCTCAACCTAGTGGCCACAATGTGGTATTTTATGGATATTACATTCAACCTTGAAAGAATATATATTAATAACATTTTTTTTTACTCTATTCACATAGAATGAATGTACATGCTATTTCACAGGACGAATGGCTCTGCGGTATTTGTACACATAAACCCCATACTGAGAATGGCTAAGAATACTAATATAGTTGAACTAGAATTAGGGTATCAAAGGCAAACACGGAATACAGAAATCACATTTCTATGAGTATCTACACTCACTCGCTCAATGACACCTCGAAGGTCAATATCGGCGTAACGCAGATAGCCCAACCTGCGGGTGGCAAACCAGCAAGGTTTTCCAGTGGCCATCATAAAAACAATGATCCCAAATGAATAATAGTCAGCGGTGGCATTATAGGGATTTCCAAGCTCGACCTATAAAAATAGAGAGTAAAGATTAGCACACTGACTTTCCTGTATGGAAACCTAACAAGCAAAGGTTAACTGTGAAATAAAATGTATGATCAGCCATACACGGAGCAGTTGAATAATGGTTGGTAGGAGAGACAGGCCACAGTGTGGCCCCGTGACATTTTTAGGGCTTGTGTCACAACCATTCTGACTTTGCTTCATCTCCCAAATTCTTCTTCTTTAAGGATAATGATATGGCTGATAAACATTAACAAATAAAGATAGGGGAGGCAGAGGGGCAATAGAAGGGAGGTCTTTTTTCTTACCTCAGGGGCCATATAGCCTGGAGTACCAACATCACTATACACCATCTGGGATCCAAAGATATTGACTTGCGATAGGCCAAAGTCCGCTATTTTGACATGTCCGGAGCTGTCCAGCAGAATGTTCTCTGGTTTCAAGTCTCTGTAAAAGAAGAGAGTGAGCTTTGCAAATCAAATATTAGAAATATGTTCAGCTAACACTAATTGTTCAGTTATAGAATCATGAGAGGTGCAGGTAATCTAACCCATTGGCCCCCATCTAAAACTGAAAGATTAGCATTAGGGGAACATAGTGCGACTCGATGTTGTCTCTTCTACTGGTGTATGGGGATGGAACTGGCCATGGGCTACTTTTGCAAACTCAACCACAACTAAAACGCCAGTGTTGGGTGGGATTGATGAGGCTTTGATGAAGTACATACCTATGAATGATGCCGAGGCTGTGCAGATATTGCAGCCCACAGAGAAATTCTGCTGAGATAAATCTGAAAAGAAAGGAGAAAAGATGTATTAATATCAAGTATTGGGGAACAAATGATTATTAGATGGATTCTTCTAAGCAGTGTAAGCCATGGGAATAAATGCATTGCTGTGTCCATAGCAAGCTCTGTTCATTTAATGGGATAATACATTCTTCAGTCCTAAACCCCCCCATAGAGGTCAGGTGACAGTCACCTGATCTGACCAAAAATCTAATTATTATGGTGATTACACCCACTGGCTGAGCGTTCTCTGGGTGGAAATTATTTTAATCACATGCTACTGAGAGAATGAACCATTTTCTGGCAGTTACCAGACACGCCTAGAGCTACACAGGAGATCACTGGGCATAGCAACTGATCATTAAGCAGAATGAACAAATAGCTCCCTATGGAATCAGCTATACAAGAAGCATGCCGCAGCATTGTGTAGGGATCAGTTTCATCTAGTTGAAGCTATGTACAATCATGTGAAATTGATCTTCACAATACTGAATCACATGGTACTTTGCTCACAATGGGGTTGGGGAGTAATGGGAAGAGAAGTATTATCAAGTACATGATGCTGTCACCCTCCGCTTAGAAAGTGAGCCTTACCTGGTGCAATCAATTGGAAATGGGGCTCTACGGCTGATTGCATTCCACAGATCTCCACCACTCAAGAACTCCATCACGAAGAAGAGATCGTGCTGTGCAAGATAAAGAGAAATATACAGGTTACAATGCAGATATTGACTATTGTAGAACTACTTCTATCGACTTCTCATTTCTTATTCGGGTTGTTTCACTTTCTATAATAGGGTAGAGTTAGCAGGGTAAGTATCAGCAACCAAATAAAGATGGTGAAGTGGACATAAAGGTGGAAATGCAGCAACATGGGGATGTCTGCAGCTGATGGGCAGTTTAAAAGGTTAAAGCACATCTAAACCCAGGAACAAATAATGTCATATATTGCATAGATGTGGTGACTGCTTCAGCTTTATTTCCTTTATGTACACCTGGTGATCCTGCCACTAACACACTTCTTATCCTAGGGTGACATCGCTCACTTACTGTATTGTATCTGTGGAGGAACTGCGTTGTCACCTTAGGATAGTAATGGGTCTATTTATAAACAATTCGCAGAGCCATGTGCCCTGCCAATCTATATGAACATTCGCTCTGTTCAAATAGCGCCAAAAACGAATGTTCTCAGTATAATTTGTTTTAAGCTCAAAAGTATTGTAATGTCGCAATATGGCCACTAGATGGAGCCAAGGAGCATAGGAAATAGATACTTCTTTCCCATGCTCCTTAGCTCCATCCAGGGGACATAATGCTGTATTTTCTGAATGGAAAATTGGCGTTTTAGAAGGTAATACAGATGGCATTTTAAGAGTGGATGATAGAAAGTAATGCGGCACTTACCTCTGTTTGGAAGGTTCCATAAGCATGAGTACAAAATGGACTCTTTTGAACACTCTCAAGTATCTGTCTTTCTAGCAGGACAGTACTGGGATTTCCTTCGAAGAGTAGTCTCTTCTTCACTACCTTGACAGCTACCTGCCTGCCAGTGGCAACATGGGAAGCTAGGGCGACCTAGAAAAAAAGAGGCAGTGTAAGGACACAAATACCAGGTAATTCAGCAGCTCTGGGTCTCCAGCAGCACCCCCAGCCTGGCTACAATTGCTGGTCTTAGCTTGATAAGGCTAAACTCAACAGTAGTCCTGCTTCTCATAAATCTCTGATTACTTACCTTTCCAAAACCTCCTTCGCCGAGTACTTTATGGAAGATGAAGCTGGCAAGGTTAAAGCCAGCAGGGGCATCGTGACCCGTGCTAGTGCACGGCAATGCCTCGCTGGCCACCTCGCCGACCACTTCACCGACCACCTCGCTGATTACATCACCAGCCAACTCGCTGACCACCTCGCCGATGTTTTCATTGGACACGTCAGTGATTATCTCGCTAACTATCCCGCCAACTTTTTCATTGACCACCTCGTCGATTACGTCTCTGACCACCTCGCTGACCGCTTCGATGACTACTAAAAAAAGAGAAATCATGACATTTTATTAGCTTACAGCAATAGGATAGCTACTCTACAAAACATAGACTGATAATGGCGGAATACACTTAGTAAGGGGGTGTGTGTCAGACCTCTGCAGAGAGACCATGGCTTCCACCACAGAGAGCCAGGCTTCCACTCTGCAGCTGCTGGCAGGACACAGGCTTTCCCACTCAGGCTATGGCTGCCGTCTAAAGAATGCAATCTGTGAGGGGCTCATTTATAATGGAGAGCTTGTATTCCCGCGCACTATATCTAAAACAGTGACAATGACGTTATATTGTATGCCATTGTGCTTATCGTTCTTACCTGGGTCATCTTCAGCGGCCTTCATTCTCTTATTGGGTGGTGAGGATGAACTCTCTTGTGATCTCTGCCTTTTTGGGGGGAATAGGCTGTAAAAGACGGCATGCAGCATCATATTGGCCCCCATCAATAGAGAACCAAATTTCCCCTTTTTTGCTGGCTTTTCTTCACCAGCAGATTGGCCGGATCTTTGTTCATCCCTCTTATGCTTTGGGTGTCCATCATTCTCTCTCTCATCGGAACCCTTTTGTCCAAAATACTTCCTCTTATTTTGGACCTCAGAACTCCCCTGGTCGCCACTTCTAAGCCTCTTCCCATGTTTAGGGGGTTCCTGAGCTGCCTCCACCTGTAAACCACCAGATGGTATGGTGGGCTGATCCAAAACCTCCATAGAAGGATCCTCTTGGATGGTATCTAGAGGATCCTCCTCTCTCCTCCTTCTTGGATCACGCATGAAAAAACGCTTTATATTCTGAAAACGCTTCATCGTATACAAATACAATGAATAACACACAGAACACAAAACAACAATGCCTCCACTATCACTAGCAAAAGCACTCTGACTAGACTCTGCTTACCCACCTTTATATAAGAACTGCTTCACAGTGACATCACAGTGTGAGATTCCATCTATCAGATTGCAGCATTGGGATTGCAGCTGTCAATTCCCAGCCACCAGATTCCAGCTCTGAGATTGCAGATGTGACATCACACTGTGAGATTCCACCAATCAGATTGCAGCATTGGGATTGCGTCTGTCAATTCTCAGCCACCAATCAGATTGCAGCATTGGGATTGCGTCTGTCAATTCTCAGCCACCAATCAGATTGCAGCATTGGGATTGCAGCTGTCAATTCCCAGAGCACGTGAGAATCTGTCAGCAGAGTGAAAACACCGGATCTCACTAAATAAAGAAAACTTGACCAGTTCTGAGACATTGGAGGCGGGGGAAGGGGGGATAAAAGCTGTCCGAAAATGTAAAAGCTGATTGGCTGCTGACATTTGTGAAGTTTGGTCTCAGACATTTGTCATGAATTTCCCCCTTTATGTCACACCTCGGAGACATTATCACAGACCTCTAAGATACTAACACACAATTCTGACATCTCATCTCACATGTATTAGACTCTAAGACCCCGTTCACATTGAGCGATTTATCGCGCGGTAATTCCCGCGATATCGCGGCAAATTACCGCGCGATATCGCGCTCCAATGCAATCCACTGGGGCAAAGGGTCCTGCTGTCGCGGGTCGTGTGTCGCTACAGCAGGACCCTTTTTGGAGCGGATTTAGCGGCGATTCCAGCTTGCTCAATGCAAGCTTGAACGCGACATCGCGCGGCAAATCTCGCGATGTCGCGCAAATATGCAAATCGCGCGACAAACGCGCGATTTGCATATCGCGCAGTGGGAACGGGGCCTATAGGATGAAAACACAAAGCTTTAACTCCAAGGGGAGAAGTCACATTCTATTTTTTCCAAAAGTGACAGTTATTTTCAGCTGAGTCCGGAGAGATTTGTAAATGACAGTTACATGACTGAAGCCCCCCCAAGCCCCCCACCCCCACTGGACCCTCCTTCACGTTCACACACATTCAAACTCATACACCCATGTGCGGGCAGGGAGCGGATAAACAGTCTGCAGGAGGCAGAGCATTGCACCCGTGATTTACTGATCGCCATTGCAAATAATAAATGCACATTTTTTCTTTTATTAACCGCTTGCTGCCTGGAGCAATTTCTTACATTTGCACACACATGATGAAATATACATTTTTGGCTAGAAAACAGCGTCAGACCCCCACACTGTCATATAATTTCTGTAAGCAGAGGCTCTGTAGAATAAAAAGATGCTAGTTGCAATGTTTTATGTCGCACAGTATTTGCGCACATTTTTATCATACAAGATTTTTAGGGTAAAATACACTAAAATGAAATTTAGTGCACAGAAACAGAACATAATACCCAATTTTTTGGTAAAATAGGAAAGACGGGGTCACGCCGGGTAAATAGATATCAATCATGTCAAGCCTTACAATTGCGTGCATCCGTGAAACCGCAGAAAACTTCAATAACTACAACTACAACATTTCCCATAGGCGATGCTTGAAAGGCATTTACGGCTCATCAGTTTAGTGTTAACAGTGATTGATGGGCCTAGAATTATTGCTCTCACTCCGACACCCGCAGCGATTTTGTAACATGTGTGGCACAATTTTCATTTTTATATATAGGTGCACCCGACGTGTGTTTGCCATGTGCGTGCACGTGGGGGGGCGGGGACTTAAAAAAATATTTTTTTGCATTTTTAATTAATTTGTTACTTTAATTTTTATAATTTTTTTTTTTACACTCTGCTTTATTGCTATCGCAAATGGGGGCTAATAATCCCCCTATGTAATAGCAAATATAATGTGACAGGTCCTCTTTATGGAGACATCAGAGGTCTTTCAGACCCCTGATGTCCCCTAGGGACCCCAAAGAAGCTGATGAAACAGAGTTCTGCTTCACCAGCTTTTTCTTCTGACACTAAGAGCCGGACAATCTGCCCAGTGACACCGGAAGTGATGTAATGCACATCACTTCCGGGTCCAGTGATCGGAGGAGAGATCAGCGGCAGAAAGGCCCTGATCTCTCCTCCAATTCATCAGGGGAGACTCACCTTGCCAGTCCTAAGCTCACATGGGGGACAGTGGAGCTCAGGAACCCGACGGCAGCATCGG
>NW_017306834.1:18901-20868 GCF_000935625.1 Nanorana parkeri
GGGAGCCCAGGACCCCGGCGGCAGCATCGGCAGCGACGGAGGGGGGTGACCCCCGCCGCAGCACTGTACAAGGGATCTGGCGCCTGTACAGATGCCAGATTGTATTTAAACAGCAATCGCCGGCTGTTTAAAACGGTACCAAGAACAAGCAGAGCAGAGGTCAGGGTGTGACCCACAGTGCAGAGGTCAGGGTGTGACGGAGTGGAGAGGTCAGGGTGTGACGCACAGTGCAGAGGTCAGGGTGTGACGCAGAAAGAACAAGAACTTACAGGTGCTCTGCCCTCTTTCTCTCCAGGTGGTGGGGTGGGGGTGGGGGGGTGCAGCCATATTTCCAGCATCTCCTATGATGAAGCCTTCAGCCGCCTCCTTGTGTCTTCTCCCTAGGTCTTGCTCTCCTGTAGTCTCCAGCTGGCCAATGGTGATCCTGCAGTCTTCCTCCTATAGCCTACAGCAGCTGAGGTGGGAGGAGGAAGCTGCAGGTGGCCGCCGACAGACCAGAGAAGAGTGATCGCCATGCCCATTTTTAGGGGTATCCGCTCAGTCCCTCTTCCAGTGTTCCTCCCAACAGAGTGGAAGTTGGGGACTGGACCTCAGTGGCCACCCTAACCGCCTTGGGCCCAGGGCGGCCGCACCGGCTGCACCGCCGGTAGTTCCTCCCCTGTCTGGAGATCCACATAATCTCCAGCAGTTAGGATCCTAATGAGTATTGAATTCATGTATTTTAGTAGGGACGTCATACCATCTGGATATTAATTTATAATTGGTCTCCAACATGGGGACATCAATAGAGGAAGAGGTCGCTAAGGATAATATTACATTTCTTTAATCAGGAGTAAGTTTGCATTTGAATTCCATTTCCCATTTGCTCATATACAGTAGATATATCATTCTTTTATAAAAGCATGAACGACAATGGGAGGGAACAGCTGTAGAACCTAAAATAGGGATTCGAATGAAGTGTGTTACTGGCAGGATCACCAGGGGAAAATATAAGGAATAAAAGGCTGATAGAAGACGAATGCAGCCACCACATCTGAGGACTGCTAAGCTGTAATAAGTCACATTTTCATTCCTGGCTTTGGATACAATGTAAGATGACTGTTTAGATTTACAGTCTGGAACTGCTGTGACTTGTATGTGACCTCATCCTGCTCATAGAAGAGAGAACAATGTGTCATCTGACACGTTGTCAGCTTCCATCTGCTATCTCTGAAAACACCGCTCTGCACATAAATCTGCCACTTTAATGGCCACTTTAAGTGCCATCATGTTTACGACTTACAACAAAAAAACCTGTAGGTTAGGAAGTAAAAGAGTAAATGACAGATCGTATGATATGAACGGCGTCATGTCTAGGCGCTTATTTAAAGGAAACCTGTTCTGATAAATAAAATGGAGCTGACGTTATTCTGCAACTGACAGTTGTCAGGTTGTCATGCTGATCCTTGGAACAAAATCTGCAGATCAGAAGTTTCGACTTCACTTCATGCATGCTCGTTCCAGGTCAGTGACTACGAAGGTATAAAAGATAAAGACAGCCAGGCGGCTGGAATTTACACGGGAAGTCAGCAATGGCAGCTCATGTCTGACTTCCTTTTATGATGTGCAATATGCAGCCTTGTGTGATACAAGCCTAATACAATGTGAGGGGAATTTATCAAAACTGGAGCAGACAAAAACTGGAGCAGCTGTGCATGGCAACCAATCAGCTTCTCTCTTTCATTTTCAAATCTTAACTGAACAAACTGAAGAGAGAAGCTGATTGGTTGCCATGCACAGCTGCTCCAGTTTTGATAAATTCCCCTCACTGTGTTTCCAATTTTGCAGCCAAACTGGGATAGCACATACTATCTACAGTATGTCATATGTTCCCATTCACATAGCATAAGATACACAGTATATATATACACTATATTGCCAAAAGTATTGGGACACCCCCAGTGGCGTAACAACCGGGGGGCAGGCAC
>NW_017306834.1:21298-33553 GCF_000935625.1 Nanorana parkeri
TGCTCACAATTGGTGAGCTTGGTCAGCTGGTGGCAGCAATTCCATTTTCCCAAATACGCCCGGGAAAGTGGAATCGCCCTTTAAAAACTGCTGCTTACATTTTTATTTGCTTAAAAATCCTACCTAGATTTCCCCTTCTATGTTAAAGAGGGGGTTGGGGCGTTAATGTTTACCATAATTAACCCTGTCTGTACTGTGCTGGCAGATCTCTAAATATACCGTGTTTCCCCGAAAATAAGACCCTCCCCAAAAATAACACCTAGTACTATTTTTCGGAATTGCTGAAATATAAGACCTAGCCAAAAAATAAGACCTATTTGTGACCATTCCCAGGGCCGGTGGGGGCATAAGGGGGAACTTGAAGAGCCGCGGGAGAGAATCAGCGGTAGAGGAAGCGAGGTGGCAGCAGAGGGAGCAGAGCCGCATAAGCTGATGCTTCCTCTATGGCGCCGACTCCTGTCGCAGGTGGAGTGATGCCAAATGTACTCCGCCTGTGAGGAATCGATAGTGAAAGTGCGCTTCGCTCACTCTGGCCAGCGATTGGTTACCAAATTGCTATTAGAAAGGTACGGCACCCCTGATTGCCCTGATCACCATATTTTTGTACATGAATACATGTAGACTATTGTACACGAATAAGTGCGGATTGTTGTACATTAAAAGAAAATAAGACCTAGTGTGTTTTTTGAGCCCAAAAAAATATAAGACCGTGTCTTATTTTCGGGGAAACACGGTAGCTGTGCAGGACTGTCTGTCCTTCAAAAGGTTGAAGATATCCTTACCATCTTGTCTTAATTTGTATTGTGATTGCAATGTCTTCCTTATATTGTAAAGCGCTGCGCAAACTGTTGCCGCTATTTAAATCCTGTATAATAATTATAATAATATTCAGGCTTGGGTGGTACATTGTATGTTAATGCACTTTTTAAAAAAGCCCCTCAATCTGCCTCTAATGCACATTACAACAGAGGTGGACAACTCTGACCCTCCAGCTGTTGTGGAACTGCAGGTCCCATAAGGCATTGCAAGACTGACAATTACAGGCATGAATCCCAGAGGCAGAGGCCTCTGAAGACGTTTCAAGAAGAAGAAACCGAAATAGCAGATAAGCTGAGGAGTGGCCGTCTGTCAACGTCAGTCAGCGATGAGAACCGACAACGTGCTGATCAGTTGATTCGCGGTGACTCCTTCCTGAAACTTCTTCACCCAACGGCGCACATTGCTAATGTCCACTACAGCGTCCCCATGAATGTTCTTTAGCCGATTATTATCCTTTGATGCCTATATATATATATATATATATCTCTATATATATCTCTATATATAATCTCTCTATATATACCGTGTTTCCCCGAAAATAAGACACTGTCTTATATCTTTTGGGGCTGCAAAAAACACACTAGGTCTTATTTTCGGGGTAGGTCTTATTTAAAAAAATGTTTAATGAACAACAATCCACACTTATGTAGAAAAGTCTACATGTATTCATATTCAAAAATATGGTGATCAGGGCAATCAGGGGTGCCGTACCTTTCCAAGAGCAATTTGCTAACCAGTCGCTGGCCAGAATGAGCGAAGCGCACTTTTACTATCGATTCCTCACAGGCGGAGTGCATTTGGTATCGCTCCGCCTGTGACAGGAGCCGGCGCTATAGAGGAGGCATCGGCTTATGCGGCTCTGCTTTCTCCAGTGCCCCCTCGCTTCCTCTAGCACTGGCTTCGTTGGCACCGCTGATTCTCTCCTGCCTCTCCTGCGGCTCTTCAAGTTCTCCCTTATGCCACCACTGGCCCTGGGAATGGTCACAACTAGGTCTTATTTTCGGGGTAGGTCTTATATTTTAGCAATTCCCAAAAGTAGTACTAGGTCTTATTTTCGGGGTAGGTCTTATTTTCGGGGAAACAGGGTATATATAATCTTCTTCAAAAAGAAAAAAGGGACTGCCAATTCCCTCTAATTCCTATTATGCCCTTTTCTGAGGTTTCCCATGTGATATCAGTGAGATGAGCTATAGCTAAATATAGCTGAATTCTGTGGAAGACTGCAGCTCCTAAGGGCCTAAAAACCTCATCAGTGACAAAGCCGTGTTTCTGGGAGGGTAGAGTCAGGTCAATGTTTTTCAAACAATGTTTTTCTTTACAAAGATATCATTGTTTTTTTTTACAAAGAATAAACAAAGTTATCAAACACACCAAAGATAGTACAGGTAAATATTGATAAGGTGTCCATCCCAGCATTAGACATTAGGGATCCATATTGTAAAGCAAGAACACAAACTAAGCAGGCAGAAAACATAACGGTTCTGACCAAACCAAATATGAAATGGCAGTAGGCATGTTGTAAAGCATGCACGGGTCCTGTTAGACCATTTGGTAAAGGTCAGAAGCCACGTCAAGCAGGGCACACGGGCGGGAGGGCAGATGGGCACAATAGCGCCCATCATCCCAAAATGTCCATACGCACCACCTGCAGCAACCAGCGATCCATGGATTAAATGTCAGTTTAAGATACGAGAGAACAGGACAAACCCAACAGAGAAGACATACATATAGAAAATGAAAGATAAGACTGGAAAAATAATAGAGAATGGCGGAGGAGAAGGGGACTGGAAAGTAGGGCCAACCTTTGCTCTTTAAATTCATCTCAAAGGTATTCAGTAGGGTTGAGGTCAGGGCTGTGTGTAGGCCACTCAAGTTCCTCTACACCAAACACATCATACCATGTCTTTATAGAGCTGGCTTGGTGCACAGAGGCACAGCCATACTGGAACAGGAAAGGACCTTCATCAAACACAAAGATGGAAGGATAATTGCCTAAAATGTCTTTGTATGCTGTGGCATTAACATCACCCTTCACTGGAAACACCTGAACTCAATCATTTAAGGGGGGTGTACATACTTTGGCCATATAATGTACTAGTGGCGGAACTACCACCATAGCGATGCGGATCCCCGCTGCTCTCCCCCGCTTGTATGGGCGGAGGCAGCGGGGATCCGAAAAAAAAATGGACGGCGGAGGAGCCGCTGCCATCCTGAAACACAGGAGGACAGCGGCTCTGCTCTCCTCCACGCCTGCCGCTCGATCATCGTAATCACGGGGGGTGGGCGCATCACAGGACCTGGCCTTGGGGCGGCAGGCAGGGAGAGTAAATCCGGCCCTGTGCACATACAGTAATAAATAGGATCTGTTCTTTATTTTTAGCAGCAATTTGCGGCAGCAAGGGTTAAAATACCCTGTGCTTGCAGCATATAGGAGAGTCGGACCGCTGGTCTCATACGCAAAGCAGTAGCATAGTCTCCAGATATCCAATACGCTTCTTTGAACAATGCTCCAATCAGCACTGCTGCTTAGGTATAGGGAGTACTGCGCAGTGGGTACCAGTCCGTCCATGTGGAGAGGCAAACAACTAAATTGTTCATGAGAGAGCCGTGGTCCAATCCTCCTATGTGTTGCCAACACAGGGTATTTTAACCCTTGCTATAGCACTTAGCTGCTATGAGAAAAGTAAAAGAGCAGCATATTTAATACCGTATTTGCAACCTGACTGCATTATATTAACAAATACAATTCAATTAAGATTTAATACTATCCCATTGAGATTTAAAGCATATCTTCGGGCAAACCAAAAAACCAAGGGATAATTGCTTGTTTATGCCTAGGGCAGTGGTGGCGAACCTTGGCACTCCAGCTGTGCCAAAACTACAAATCCCAACATGCATCTGCCTCTGGGAGTTATGTCTGTGGCTGTCAGAGCCATCCAATGCCTCATGGGACTTGTAGTTCCAAAACAGCTGGAGTGCCAAGGTTTGCCACCACTGGCCTAGGGGATCAGAGTAAAGTTATTTTCCTTACCTCATCCCCTCTCCAGGGCCGGATTTCCCGCAAAGCCAACCAAGGCCCGGCCTTGGGGCAGCAGGGAGTAGAGGGGCAGCAGGGGTGTGGAATTCCTATCTCCCGATTCCCAAGACATGCAGTTCTGGGCGCCAGGCGGGTAGTTGTTTTTTACATTTAGCAATGTCGCTGAGATCACTTGTATGCAGCCTGCAGGTCTGCTATTCTCTATGGGGGGGGGGTGTTGGTGGGTAGGTGGGCGCATTGAGGAACCTGGCCTTGGGGCAGTAGAGAGAGTAAATTCGGCCCTGCCCCTCTTACCAGTGGTTGGTGCTTTCCTCTTATCCCCCTCCGCTCTGACTGGTGGAATGTCTCTCGGCGCCCTCATGTCTAATGCAAGTCTATGGGACCTGTATTAGATGTGATGATGTCAGTGGTCCATAGTCCACCAGAGCAAAGGATTGAAGAGACTGCTGGGACCAGTCCAGCAGCCCAGAGGGAGCCAGCAGAAGCTAAGTAAAAGTATTATACACAGGCCCGGATTTCCCTCAAGGCGCAGAGGGCGGCAGCGGTGTCCCTGTGGGGAAGTTGTGGGCGTCGGACGCAGGCGCCCGCAATGAGGAAGCCGATTGTTCGTTTACATGTCATCTCGCCGATGTCGCCGAGATGACATGTAAAAAGTCTGCAGCCGGCCGGTCCGTTCTCCCCTCCCCTCCGCTCCCCCCTGCACTTACCTCTCTCCTCTGGTTCCGTCCTCCGGGCTCCGCCACCGAGTCTCTCCTCATCGCAGGTAGCAGAGCGGCAGGGTGAAAACTAACCCTGCCGCTCCGTGTAGACAGTGAGAGGGGAGAGCTGTGCTCTTCCTCTCTCACCTGTCACAGGAGTTCCAGCACAGTGCTAGAACTCCTGTATTGGAGGTGACAGGGTCAATAAAGAGAACCTGTCACCGCCAATTGCTATCACACAGGGGCTTGTTATCTCCTGTGTGATAGCAATAGTAAGAGCAAAAGTTAGGTGGGGGGAAAAAATCAATTGATTTAAAAAAAAAATTAAATAAATAAAAATGTAAAAAATAATAATATGAAATAATGAAATAAAAAAATAAAAAGGTGGGGGGAAAAAATCAATTGATTTAAAAAAAAATTAAATAAATAAAAATTTAAAAAATAATAATATGAAATAATGAAATAAAAAAATAAAAAGGTGATTAAAAAGTAAAAAATAATAAGAAACAAATTATAAAAAAATAAGAAAATAAACAATAAACAATAATAAGATAAAATAAATTATAAAAAAGTAAATAAGATAAATAAAAAACAAAAAAATGAAATTGATAAAAAAAATAAAATACATAAAAATTAAAAAAATAAGAAGAAATAATTAAATAAAAAAAGTAAAACTGATAAAAAGTAAAAAAAAATTAAACTAACCCTGCCGCCATTCTACATTGATGGGGGGGCGTATTGCGGAACCTGGCCTTGGGGGCGGCAGGGAGAGTAAATCCGGCCCTGATTATACACCAGTTCCCTAGACAAAACGAGCACTTAACCTTTGCAGTATGAGGGTAGCCTAACTACAAGACTAGTTTGTTGGCTTGCCCGGTGATGGCCTTTAGACCCCATTCACACTGAGCGATTTCTATAGCGATTTCAGCTCAAAAATAGCTCAAACATCAGCTCAATGTCGCTTGTCCAATGCATTTCAATGGAGCTGTTCACATCTCACAGCTCAATGTCGCTTGTCCAATGCATTTCAATGGAGCTGTTCACATCTCACAGCTCAATGTCGCCTGTAGCTTGTCGCTTGAACATGACCTATTTTTCAGCAGATTTTGTATGATTTGATCCAATAGACTTCAATGGTGTAGCTCAATGTCGCATGAATTTGAGCGACATTGCGCAACATTGTCGTGCTACGTCGCACTACAGAAGTGTCATTTTGCACAGAAATATAAGCAGGCAGCACCTTGAGAGCCCTCAATCTCATTCTTTGGACACAGCAGCAGAAACTAGAGACACTGGTGCTGTCTACGGACGCGGAGAAGGCGTTCGACAGGGTGTCGTGGGACTTTATGTTTCAGGTCCTCCGCCATATAGGACTGCCAGACCGTATGCTACATTGGATAGGAGCTATATATTCGTGCCCTAGGGCCAGGGTGAGGACGATGGGCTGCCTATCAGACAGCTTCCCAATCACAAATGGGACCCGCCAGGGCTGCCCGCTCTCACCCACGCTCTTTGTATTGACCCTGGAACCGTTTATCAGATTGGTTCAAGCAGATACTTCCATAAACGGCATCAAGATAGGGGAGGTGGAACACAAAACAATGGCATACGCAGACGACTTGCTCTTCTTTCTCTCCAGCCCCCTATCCTCATTGCCGAGCCTAATGTCTCTATTAGATTCATATAGCTCACTATCCAATCTTAAAATAAACTTTGCTAAATCAGAGATCATGCCACTCAACCTACCCCACACTACTACACTCCGCCTCCAAACGTCCTTCCCTTTTGCATGGCGCCCCACCCACCTGCAGTACCTAGGCATCAAACTGACCTCGGACTTGTCCCTCCTCTATGACACGAACTACGCGACCCTACGAGACTCCATCCATAGCGATCTTAAAACCTGGCGAACGCACACCATTTCATGGTTTGGTCGCGCGGCCCTACTGAAGATGAATGTACTCCCCAAACTCTTATACCTCTTTCAGACCATACCCATTAAACTACCGCGCTCCTTCTTTCGACACTTAGACTCAATGTTCTCATCCTTTGTTTGGAACGACAAACGTCCACGCCTGTCTTGGTCCCTACTTAAAACCCCGAAATTGAATGGCGGCCTTGATATCCCTGACATGTATACCTATTACAAAGCGACCCACCTTACCAGAGTGCTGCACTGGCACATACACGCCACTTCCAAGTTATGGGTATCCCTGGAGGAGACAATATCTGGAACACCCCTGTCTTCTCTGATATGGCTCAGGGAAGCACTCTGGCCCCCCATGCTGAGAGATCACCCGTTCATAGGAGCCACGCTCAGCATCTTCTCCGCGACACGACGCCTCAATACTCTTACCTCTCTTCACAGCCCCATGGAACCTCTGACACACAACAGGGACTTTCCTCCGGGTGTCACCAGGGACTTTACGTCCTACTGGGCCCAAGACCCTCCTATCAGAGCGCACCACTTTTTTAAATCCCACACTTTCCTCTCCAAAAGTGAGCTATCAGACCTCACGAGACGCGGCTCGCTCCCCTGGTGGGTATACTTTCAAATACGGCACTTTCTGACATCCACGGAGACCCGTCATTCCCATTCTAGGGCCTTAACCCCATTCGAGAGGACCTGCTCAGGAAACGGCCCAACAAGACACCTGATCTCCTGGCTGTATAGCCAGCTTCGGGTTGGTACCGCTCCCCACTCACTCAAACTACGCACCAAATGGGAACACGCGCTTGACATCACACTGACCGACGAATCGTGGAATCAAATTTGCACAGCGGCACACAAATGCACAATAAACAGACAACTCTACTCTTCGCACAACAAGCTCCCCCTATCCCGACTTTTAGGTGTCATGGACACATTTGCAAATAGGTACGGCACAGGGCGCACGACTCGGCGCCTACGCGGCCTTAAAGTTCACTCAAAGCAATCTCACTCACAGGCGCCTCACCACTGCATCTTCCTTGTTATGTGTGACCCTAGTCATTAAGAAGATCACACCTGCTCGACATTTATAGTCTGTGAACACTTGTATGTGCTGCTCGTTGCCTCTTTCTTCCCCATACTGTTTCTCCCGACCAGAAGGCCGGACAGATGTTTGTTTTGATGTACATCTACATGACTGAAGCCTGACACTGTAACATCGTTTATGCATGTTTCATTTCTGAAAATTCAATAAAAACATTTACAACAAAGAAATATAAGCAGGAAACAAGAAGAGGAATGATGTCACATCATACCGCTTTTGATTGGATGCAGCCCAATGTAGCAGCTACGAAGTCCATGCCAAAAGTAGCGCTGCGTAGCGTGACAATATGTGCACTGTAGCTCAATGTAGCTCAATGTCTCTCAAAGTTGCTCAGCTTAAATCAGCCCTGAAAAAGCGCTTTTTCTGATGTAGCTCAGTGTGAATGGGGTCTTAAAGCTGAATGCAACGTTTGTCTTTTTTTAAAATATAATAATATTAATGTGCAGACAATTGTAATGCATAGAAACCAATCCGATTTCATCAATCCATCTACAGCTCTCAGAACAAGGAAAGATTCATGCCACTTGGTCTGTTTGGGTTCCTGAACGTTGTACATCAGTCTTTGCCTTGTTGAATCATAATTGTTGAAAATGTCTTAATCCCCACAACTAACTAAGCTGAATCTATTTTTAAATTGCCTTTAGCCAGCTCGTCTATCTACTCCTACCGGTACAATTATCTGCTCCTCTGACATGTCAGATTACTGTGTGAAGCATGAGGGACATGACACTGAATGACAGATCCATCAGGGGAGTTGCTGAACCATAGGTATGGCTTACAGGTAAGGCGTGTCTCTCCTTAGATAAGCTAGGTTATACAGCTTTCACTTCCCCTCGGATTCCAGTTTTGCTGCATTTTCACGAAGCACTTTCACGCTGCTTTTCAGGTTAACTGAACAATCTGATGAACATGTAGCTGCAGAGCTCTACCTTTCCATCTGATATCGGAGAAAGATAACCGACTGCCTGACACAACATAGAACAAAAACATTCACAAGTTGATGACCACCAAACAGGTTCATCATCAATCTAACTGTTTGAATAGTCAAGAGGATCTCTGTATCTCAACATGAACAGGTCAAAAACGTTTGGGAAAATCAGGAAAAGGATTGAAGAGGCCAAAAATAGATGGGCCAGATTGGGCAAGGCAGACTATAGCTACAATGAGAGTGCCCGCTTGGCCACGGACTCTCTCCTGGACGGCGGAACGGAATCCTACCAAAAAGTTCTGGCGGAGGAAGGTGAGGTAGACTTTTTCTCAAAGACGGAGGTCCAGTTTATTGTGGACAATGTTAAAGAGCCGTTCTATACCAATGAAAGTTACAACGAGGGTGAAAATGGGTCTGTGCAGAATGGGAACCATGAGCATAAATCGGAAAGCTTCTACCCCATTAATTCTGACGCTAGTGATCCCACAACGCCGCTGCACAATTGGAGTGCAGAGGACAAGCCGTATCTAAAGGACAAGTCCAGCGCCACTGTCTACTTCCAGTCTGACAAGGCCAACATCAGGGAGACCATTCGGAGGAGTATACACCGAACAAGCCAGGTATGACCATATACTTTGTATATAATAATGATAGTTGGAGTGCTGGGTATGTCACAGCCAGTTTGCCTTCTCTGTGGAGCACATACAAGTCCTTTCATGATGACTGGCAGTGTATGCAGGGACTTGTAGTACCCCAACAGCTGGAGAACCCAAAATTATCCTTCATACATGGGGCTATTTTGTCTAAAGCCTATAACCCTATGGCAATACATTTGCATTATTAATAAAAGTACTGGTACATCCTAAATGAAGGGCATCCAATATGCTGAATCGCTGTGTATCATGAACAGTTAAGAAAGTTCACCCTTTGTTGCATCTTAGCACTTCTGATTTCCTGCAACCTCTTTGCAGCCACTACATTGATGGCCGCATATTACTTCTAAGGAGGCGATAACAGTGCACCATGTCTATGTCATATGTGTTTAAACTGCCACTTGTAGTCCCCATCAGAAACCAGTGGGACAGAGTGACAACATAGAAGAAGAATTAGGACAAAGGGACAATTGAGGACAAAGGTGTTGTCACCCTGTAACAAGAAGTACTTGAACAAGGACCTTCATGGCATGATCACTAGGTATTATTTTATTGAAAGCTTCAGATTTAAAAATGTTGAATATAAAGTAAGAAATTATATTGATATGTTAAAGTTTATATGAGATTTTAGTAATTGGATTTACTTTAGCTTAGAGTGCTGTCATATTTCATTTGCTTTTGGTTCCTTTCACACATACGCACATGCAAGTGCCTTATACATGTTTGTGTGCATTTTATATACACGGTTCATTGTTCATTCATTATGTCATATAAGAGTGAAACACCTAATAGGGATTTGCTGTTGGGCAGCCTTTAAAAACACACAATACTGCACGATACATGCGTATTATGTCCCAGGAGCCAGGTCGCCAATGCTCCCTACAGCTGCCGTCTACCTTATGAAGTTTTCTCTAGCTGTCAATGGAGCTGGCCCCTAAAAAAAAAATCCTGCTGGCTTCTGGGTTGGACGGCCTGGCTCCTGAATTCCATGTTAATTTGTCCACCCCCTGTATTAAAATATATTTAAAGCCAAACACTAAAATCTCATAAAAGCTGTAACATGTTAAAACATTTTCAAAAGTTGTAATCTTTCTAAATCTGCAGCACTGGCATAATCCTTATACAGCAATGCAGAATAGCTCCAACTATGTAGGACTACAAGTCCCAGCAATGCATTATGTTTTTAAGTAGGGATACACCAGTCAGTGCCTATACTGGGCATACTCGTGAAAATGCCCCGATATGAAGCGCAGATACCGGTGTTCTGTCGAGAACGACGACGTGGTTGAATTTGCCGACCTCAGCATCTACGCTTGCGCACAGACCAGTATTATTGAGGGAACCGGGATTTATTCACAAAGTATTTTGTTTAAATCGTTAATTGTGACCGTTAATAATATTCCATCCGTCATTTCCTGCCATGGACGGTATATTATTAACGGTCACAATTAACCATTATAAATGAATACTTTGTAAATAAATGCCGGTTTCCTCGTAAATCCCATCTGTACGTAAGTGCAGATACAAGGTCAGCGTTCTTGACAGAACATCGGCACTAATATTTTAAACAAGAGGCTGCCTGAGGTCCCACGCTTGCTGGGGACCTCGGCAGCCTTCCTGTTAACCATGCGGTGCCATGGTGGTTGGGGGGGGCCTTCATGGTTTCTTGCACAGGGGCCCTGAAGGTTCTAGTTACGCCTCTGATCTGCAGCTTTGATGAAATGGATTATTTGTAAATCTGCAATACAGTTCCCTGTTATAGGGTGACAACGGTCTCCAAATATGCTGCAGTGTTGTCACTCATTACACGTACCCCCGGTGGAGAGTGGAAGTGGCTGTGATGACACACGTTGCACAGGTATTGTCCACCGTTGTCACCATCAGGACAAACTAAAGGTCATCCGGTTACAGTTTACATCTGCTTACAAACAAAAAATACAGTACAATAGACACAAAGCACAGAGGGAAAAGGGATATTTTGTTGTGTACATAAAGCATAATGTACAGTAAATATTGCAGATGAACATAGTATTTATTAAATATTTATTATTTGTATTATAATACCGATACTAGTATTGGTATCAGTGCCGATACCAATATTTGGGTGAGTACTCGTATTCGCCCAAATGTTCTGATACTTACCGCTGATACCAGAACTTCCGGGCAGAGCGAGATTTCCTCTGACTGGCAGCGCCGCGAGGGAACATGGAGCCGGTTTCCCGGCCAATCAGGAAGCCGGGTAGTGTGTAAGGACACGCCGCCTGGCTACCTGATTGACTGGGAAGCCGGCTCTATGCTAGCGGAAGTACGGGTATCTGTACTTGGTATCGGCGAGTACCGAAAGATAAATAGCGATACTCGTCCTAGATACCGAAAAACGCAAATTTGTAAGTAAAGTGCAAATTTATATCAGTGCAAATATAAAAAGTTTTTTGTAAAAAAAAAATTAAAAAGTGCACAAAACCGCACACCATCAGTGCAATCATAAAGTGTCAAACAGTCCAACATCCTGCAAAGCCTTTGAATTGAAGAAAAGTGTGCAATCCAAGTCACTTGATTTAAAGTGATCTCCGTACTTCCAGATAGAATTCCACCAACTGCACATGTAATCCCAATTAAAGGTCTATTAGACGTGAAGATGCCGAGGCACTTGCCACTGTCGGGGCGGATGGGGAGAGAGGTCAGAGGTGATTGCTACAGGACTGAGGATCGGGTTTATTTTCACCCCTAGAGGAAAAACGAGCAGTTAACCGCTGCAGTGTGGGGGTAGCCCCAATGGAAGGGTTCATTTTTTTAAAAAATTCTGTCGTTGTTCTTTAACACACGCGAGTATAATTAATCTTATTCCATTTAGTGCAGACTTTTATATATATTATTCCGGTAGTTTCCACTAACAACATGGGAACATCAGCTCCGAGCTGCACATGTATCCTTGGAAAAAGTAGACTTGGTTCCTGGAAACATGTTGGATGAACAGATTAATTAGATGTCTCATCAGGATCCTCCATGGTGAATTATGCATGGCTCAACTCATTCTTCCCTTTTTAAATATCTTGAGAGCTTGATTTTTAAAGACATATTTTCT
>NW_017306834.1:33573-37898 GCF_000935625.1 Nanorana parkeri
GTTAACAACAATAATAACAATAAACTACAACAACAATAATAATAATAGTAGTACTATTAATAATAATAATTTATTAGAAAATATCTCAATAAAAAACAGTTAAATTATTATTACAATAATCATAATACATATTTTGTGAATACCACGTGTAACTGCTATATTTTTAATGAGATATTTTGTAACAGAGTAAAAACTAGTTTTAACTGCAACACTTGATGTGTATTCTGATTTCATTGCACTGTCCCTTTTTCCTTGGTTTGTGCTTCTCTTCTATAGGATATGGTGTGTGAGATGAAGTAACATCTCCTCCAATCACTTTTTCTCTTACACGGTACAAATTAGAACAATAGTCATATGAGGATACTGAGTGTAGAAAGGAATAGAACTTACAATGTACTCTCTGACATTGCATTCAGCGAACCATCAATGATACAATGTCACTGGAAGCACGTAGAGGGGTATATAATACGCTAACAAGCAATATCTGTTTGGCTGTCACCCACAATAACCAATCAGAAATCACCTTTGGTTCTAAATTGATGAAGTGTAAAATCTTCTTGATGTTGGTTACTGAATTGGTATTGTGTTCATATGTCTATGCGCTTCCTTTATAAATACTTCTACTAAACCTCATTTTTAATGTCACCTATGATTTAAGGTGTATCTGAACCCAAACACCTAAACCAAATATGTTGTTGCACATGTTCATGTAATGTCAAAAAGTTCCATCCTTTGTTTTTACATATGCTGCTTTCAAATAAATCACACCAGCTTTGGAGGCATCAAAAGGCACCTCCTTCCCTAGCGTGACAACGCTTACTGAGTTCAGCAGCAGCGTTGTCACCCTTTCCTGCACACCTCTGAGCTGGGCTACAAGCACCCGTTTCAGCATTCAGTGAGCAGGCTCATTCTGCCGGAGTCTGTAAAGCAAAGCTGACATTTGAAGGAAGTTCCTACACATTTAGGGTCTATTCACAAAGCTGCCGAAGGATCTAGCGGTAGCTTCGGCTGATCCTTCAGCTAGCTTCGGCCCCAGGACCCCTTCGGTTCAGCTCCCGAAGTTGGCCGAGCGGCTCAGTCGAGCCGAAGGCATATGCCTCGGTTAGTTTGATAGTTACATATGGATTGTGTCCAGCATCCCATCCAGGAGAGAAGTGTGGAGATGTTGGGAGTTTTTCTCTCATTGTTTCTGATTTGTATCTATCTATGAGATCTTCAGATAGAATATCTATGGATACAGAGCACAACCATAGCTTATGTTTTATGTAAATCACGACCTTTGTACATAACTGATGTAACTGACGCTTGTTGTCGGTAGATCAGGTCGTTCTCATTGTAAACATTTGAAGTGGTCTTTGTCTCATATGCAGTAATGTGGTTTTGATGCACGTCACTCCATGCGTTTATGAGTTTTTCGGCACTGCATCCAGTGAGCCTCCACTCCTTATTTAATATTTAGCTCAGCACTGTACAAAATAAAAATAAAAAGCCACTTTTGCTGTGATACACAAGGCTGGAGTTCTGCTTTCAGCTCATTTATGTACAATTTGTAAGCACATTTTTGTGCAAACAAAAAGAAACTGGAACTTTCAATGCTTCAAATATAGATATCGTTTTATTTTGATGTTCTTTTATCTGTACCTCGGCCAGGACTTTGTACATTATAAGAGACGTTTGCCCATTGCAACCCTCTTGTAAAGACTTGTTAAACTTTCTGATTTTTCTATCACAACCTCCTGATTTTTGTCCTGTCTCAGTCCTAGAATGCTGAGCATTGTATAATGATAGCCCAATGTACTGAGGATTGTCAGCTGATTCCAACATACTAGGGACATGTTCCTTCTATTCATATAGTAACGGGGCAAGCACAATGTCTCCCTGAGTGGCCATGTCTATGCACTAAACTGACATTCCTTCTGCTATATCTGGGGGAACAATGGTACCCGTCCAGGAAACACAAATTATATTTCCCCTTCAAAGTTGGACTGAGTGCAGTTTACCTACATAGGGGGCATAGTGTCAGTGAGACAATAGTGATCCAACCATGAGCAGATGACGGCATTCTATCTATCTATCTATCTATCTATCTATCTATCTATCTATCTATCTATCTATCTATCTATCTATCTATCATTGAGGAGGATGAGATCCGTCATTTCTCAGTGTTCTGATTGTATGATACATTGTACAAAGTCTGGGGAATGGGATGTATAGTATAGATTACAATGTAGCAGTCTGGGGTATGTAGTTCATAGCATAGCATAGAGATTGCAGTGCTCCAGGTTCACTGAGGCCGGGCTATAAAAAAACAATTGGCTTGTGGCGGTAGCCCTGGAGCTGTCCAGCAGCACCTTTCATGTACTCAGCGGGTGTACAGTTGGGAAGAGCCTCTGAAGTCAACTGTGGGGGGGCCCACAGACGTAGAATCCTCACTATGTACAGTTGGGGAGCCCCCTATAAACGTACATTGGGAGAGCATTGAGTATAGTAGCAATGAAGTCCCCAAATATAAAAATAAAAGTCATATTGTATGAGAAGAACACACAGTTAAGCGAACAAAACCTTTGCACTTCTTAGAACAAAATACCCCTATAAATCACCAAATACAGGCGCTATATGTGAATTTACACACGTGATATAAAACTAGTCACAGTGAACGGATACAGCCCTCCATCACACAAACCTCCCACACATAATAATTAACATTGCAAAGTAACAAAGCTGTAACATGAAATGATATTGAAGCATTAAGACATTACACAGTCAAAGTTCACCAGAACCCTCATTATTTATAAAGTTCATGTTAGCTATCGCCTGTCCGCAGAGAGCATCACTCCGCACTGAGAGCCGGGAGAAGTATGACATTTACTAATTGGCATCAGGTCACTAAAATGAAGAGGTCAATATTATGGCCCACGGTGACAACAGGTGAACCTCTCAGACAAGTTCCAGCAAGATGTCCCATCTCATCTTGCTATAGTTTGTGTTGGTATGCAACCTAATGAACTCCTGACCCAGGTCATATTTTTATGGCTACAAACCTTGTAGAGATGAGCAATGACTGCCGCTGGAGCCAGGGTGATATGAGTAAAACTGAGCCCCCTAGACAAAATGAACCATATAGAGACCATTCCAAAGGTGCTCCTTTGTTCTCTTTCCTGATGCTAGGGGCCTTCTTAAGTTCTGGCTCATCAAGATTCCAGGAAGAATACACATGACTCTTGTATTTAGACATATTTGCTTGTCCCAGAGTTCACCTTTAAAGTACTTCAATAACACCTCAGATTCTCTTTAATGTTCCACATACAGCAGTTGCTCATCTGATGGTCAGTCTCTGTATTCAGTGACAAGTGACTATTTTATGCATGAAGTGTAACATTGTTGCAGAATTCCGTCTCATTATCT
The DNA here is from genome assembly GCF_000935625.1 of Nanorana parkeri. Classification (NCBI taxonomy): domain Eukaryota; kingdom Metazoa; phylum Chordata; class Amphibia; order Anura; family Dicroglossidae; genus Nanorana; species Nanorana parkeri. Next base: position 36,979 of record NW_017306834.1, read on the forward strand.
GTCCTCACCGTGGATGAGACTTTGCTGTACTCTCTTGCGTAATATTTGCGCTCTTCCGCCATGCACGAGGTTGTGCAACATTTTCCCCCACCTGGCAGGTATAATCCCTTTACTCATCGAGCACGGCGAGGGATACAATGTGTGTGTGTGCTGACCGCATCCTGGGGATTAAGGTCATTGTTTGTGTAAACAGCGCTGAGTGCGGTTCTGTGTGTGTCACTCAGTCCTGACATGACACCAATGAATACACATGAAGGATAATTAAAAACACCCCAATGACGTTCTCAGTCTTTCACCATATGGCAATTTATTTCACTTTATTTGTATAGCGCCAGCAGGGAATACACAGAACCGTTCATGTCAGTCCTTGTCCTGGAGGAGATTACAGTCTGATGTGGGGAACATGAGGTCACCAACAATTTAATGCCACTTTGAGCGCTATAATTTATTGAATCTAAGCCAAACATTAAAGCAACATAAACATAAATAAACATAAAAGCAAAAACAGTCCCATACTCTGTAGGGCAGGGGTAGGCAAATTCCGGCCCTCCAGCTGTGGTGCAACTACAAGTCCCATTAGGCATTGACATCCACAGGCATGACTACCAGAGGCAGATGCATTATGGGATTTGTAGTTGCACCACAGCTGGAGAGCCAGAGTTTGCCTATCCCTGATGAAGGGCTTTCCTGGGAGATTTTATTACAGTATTCAAATAACTACAGCAGTTCTGATTGGTTGGTGAGGTAGTCATTACAAGGAGGACCTATGGACCCAGATATAAAGAGTGATATGGCCTTAACATGGGCCTACTGCTGCTTTAAAATCCAGTAGGTAGGGGCGTCCCCATAAGAGGCATCTCATTGGGGAGCAGCATGTGTGTGGGAGGGTGGTAGCACGGCCGACTAGTAGTGCAACTTCC
>NW_017306834.1:37983-41144 GCF_000935625.1 Nanorana parkeri
GGCCACCACCTCCTGCCCAACTGACAGCTTGGCCGGCCACCGCCTCCTGCCCGGCTGACACCTTGGCTTAACCCACCGCTCCCCCCTTTTCCCTGACTGCCTCGGGCGGCAAACAAGGTAGGGACGGCCCTGCCAGTAGGCCCCCCATAGGAAGGGCCCATTATCACCAGATACATTGGGGCTGCTCTGGACGTTTTTTTCAGGCAGGTGGGCACATCATAACAACCAATGATTCTGTGGGGCCACCTGTGTCCTAGCAGTGAATGATGTGGCATCCTCGGCATCATTGGTTGCTAAGATTCTGGGAGCTCCATAGGGTCATAGATGGTCATGGTGTGCCCACCTGCATCCTAGCAATCAGTGACGCTGTGCAACCCAGCCACTAGCATCCTAGCAACCAATGAGGTTGTGTTGGTGGTTGCACACCATCAGTGGTTGCTATGGTACAGAGAGAGATTTTTTTGTGTGCAGGGTCTCATGCCTATGGAAAACTGTCTTCTCTTGCCTGTGAGTGCCTTCACCTTGCCTGTCTATATGCAAGAGTCAAATGTTCTGTGATTGTATTCAAGTGTTCTGTGAAGTGTATTCCGGATGCATTTCCTTTACTCACAGAGTTGTCACATTGTGTCACACTCTAAATCAGCACGGGGGTAATCTAGCACAATTATTGTCAGATCTCGGAGTTTCCGTATCTTTCTGGAATGCAGAAAATTGCTTGACTCGTTTCTTGCTTTTCTGCTATTGAAGTAAATGATGGGACTAGTTTCTGCCTCCCGGCAAAGTTTTGGCCTTTAAAGATTACCGATAAGTTATTTTCATTTCACAAAGCAAATTACAGGAACAATCAGCCACTGCGCTCAGGTTCTCCATGTATAACTCTGCAGTCAATGGGATTGCGCTCAGCCCACCTTAGAGCCTATACAGTCCGCTCGGCTGAGAGGCCGCTCAGCCCACCTTAGAGCCTATAAAGTCCACCTGAGAGCCTGCACACCCCACCCCCTGAGAGCCAGCACAGCCCACACAGCCTCCTGAGAGCCCACACTGCCCCCCTGAGACCTCTCACAGCCTCCTGAGACCCCACACAGCCCACCGGAGACCCTATGCAGCTCTCCTGAGACCCTGCATAGCCCATCTAAGACCGCCTACCTGAGACTCTGGAGACATCAGGCCACCACCCCTGAGCAACACAGAGTAGACATGTGCACGGAATAAAAATTTGTTTCAGACAAAACAAATGAAAAGTAAAAACCTTTTCATTCATTTCATCAAGCGAAACAAATATTTATGCTTTTTCAGATTCGGAGGCAAAGAACCTCCGAATCTGAAACTGCACATTGAAACTGCAGAACGCACAGCAGCGATATCAATCATCATATGCGTGCTGCCCTCTTGGTGGCGTCACACAAAGCTGCGCGCGCGGCGTTGGGTGACGTCATGCGCATGTTTGGGCGCCGCCCTCTTGATGTATATCCTGGGGTATACACCAATATGGCCTTCACGGGTTCTGATAATTAATTTATATATGCTCGAATATAGTTTTCGCATATTCCGGCATATAATAGATTCATTATTTCGGATTGGGATGAACTGCTGAATCAACTGAATTTCATTGATTTGCAGGTTCGTCCGAAATCAAGTGCACAAGTCTAACACAGAGTATGTAGCATATTATTCTGCATTGCTGTCTAATGTATTGCTGGGATTTGTAGTCCTCTATAGCTGATTGTATTATTCTGCATTGCTGTAAAATGTATTACTGGGATTGTTAGTCCTCTATAGCCAGTGCCGTACTGCATTGCTGTATAATGTATTGCTCGGATTTGTAGTCCTATATAGCTAGTGGTATTATTCTGCATTGCTGTGTAATGTATTGCCTGGATTTGTAGTCCTCTATAGCTAGTGGTATTATTCTGCATTGCTGTATAATGTATTGCTGAGATTTGTAGTCCTCTATAGCTGGTGGTATTATTCTGCATTGCTGTGTAATGTATTGCTGGGATTTGTAGTCCTCTATAGCTGGTGGTATTATTCTGCATTGCTGTATAATGTATTGCTGAGATTTGTAGTCCTCTATAGCTGGTGGTATTATTCTGCATTGATGAGATTTGTAGTCCCTCTACAGCTTGGAGTCAGTGTAAGAACTACTAGAAGCACAGTTTCAGCTGCGACTGGGCCCTGGCGCTCCACCACTGTCCTAAAATTATTAGTCTGTATTGTTTTAGAAAAACTGTCACATGACACACAAAAAAAGACATTGGTAGTTGGTATCTGTGAGTACTTGAGAAAAGGTGTCGGAATTCGTACTCGGTCTCGAAAAAAATGGTATTGGTGCATCCCTAGTGCAAAGCCTGATTTATGGTGTGCCAGGGACCTGTTTGATATTGTTATCTGCAGCTCTGGGCTAACCTAGTCTGGTCTAAAGTCACTACTGTCCAGCATGTTGATTGTTTACTGTTCTCTCAATGATAATACTTTAACTGCTTTAAAGCAATGTGATTCTGATCCCTGGCAGCTGTCCAGGAACAACTGACAGGACAAATTTAGTAGTTCAGACATGTTATTGGATTGCAATTGTGCATGTGAGCACACATTCACTCACACACATGGGCACATGATCCAATCTCACCCTTGTGGTTTATTCCCTGCTATTGTTTTATTATATTTGGTAAATCAGCCTGATTGAGTTATAAAACAAATCCTCCACATACAGTATTACACGATGGTAAATCAGCAGAGCTGCAGGGAGAATATGACCGACAGGAAGTGAAATTTACAGCCTCGCCTACGCCAGAAGCTGGTTCTCCCTGTGTCAGGGATATGACACCCTCTGTATACAATGATCTCTGATTAATAACCCGGGTTTGTGGTTTCCGTCACACAGAAAAATGAAGAACATCCATAATGAAAACTGTAACTGAGGAATTCTACTTTAATTAGTCATTTATTTACCTTTCTCTGACCCCTTCCATATTTAAAATGGGACATGAGACTCTCATGTCTGAACATCCCAAATTTACTATTGCTATTGAACTGTGTTTAGGGAGATCATGATTATTTTCGTCAAACCCTTTGAGACCCCTAACATCAGGACAGGCCCTGCAAAATAAACACTTCCTTTAAAAAAATATATATATGTATAATTTCCTTTTTTAGTATATAAA
>NW_017306834.1:41154-101430 GCF_000935625.1 Nanorana parkeri
ATATATATATAAATATATAGATATATTATATAGATCTATATATAGATCTATATAATATACTGTATAGATCTATATATAGATATATATATATTTTAATATATTTTATTTTTATGCATTTCCCCTTTATTTTCACCTGGTAATCTAGTCAGTAACACACTTCCTGTTCTAGGGTGACAATGCTACTGTACTGTATCCATGGAAGAGCAGGGTTGTCACCCTGGGCTTCTTTCCTGATTTGGACTACAAACATTATCTTCTTTCCTCATCTCCATTACATCAGGAGGAAGTGTATTGTAATTCACAAAAGATAGCTGCGAAATCAAAAGACACGAGAAACATTCATTAAGCAAATTAGCAACATAAATAATCACAAATCAGGCTGCAAAGTCTCTGCTACAGGTTTACAGTCCTGTGTGTCTGTTTTCCTGGACAGCCAATTGGAACAGTTTGCAAAGTTCTGAGACGGGTTTATTACTGAAGATGCGACAGATTTAATGGATGCATAATTAAGTGGCCAGGGGCAGATTTTATTATTTTACAATGTGACTTTAGATTAACTGAGGAAGAAATGTATGATTTGTAATAAATATCTTCCAGAGTGTCTCACTGCCCCTACTTAGCATTGCTTTGCCATGCCACAGAATTGATACATGCCCTCTGTTGTTTTAAAGTATCAGCACAGGAAGTTACAAGGACACTTGTATCCGGTATTTTTCTGTACTTGCAGAAAATGTTTTGGAACCCCCCCCCATTTATTATAGGTATTTATATAGCACTGACAATTTACGCAGCACACCTTGACATCTGACCCTGCCCTCAAGGAGTTTACAATCTAAGGTCCCAATCTCACATACATATGAGGGCCAATTTAGACAGGAGCCAATTAACCTTCCAGCATGACTTTGGAGTATGAAAGGAAACCGGAGTACCCGGAGGAAACACACACAATATATTACATTTTTGTCCTTAGGTTTCAATATCCTTTAACCTTGGTGCTGAAGAGTTCAAACTCTTGTAAGCAAGGTATGTCTTTTGTTTTGTACTGTATATTTACTGATGATACTCTTATGTTCAGGTTCTGGCTATAATGATGGACGAGTTCACAGATGTGGAAATATTCTGCGACATTCTGGAGGCGGCCAATAAAAGGAACGTGTTTGTCTACCTTCTCCTGGATGTCACCAAACTGCAAAGCTTCAAAGAAATGTGTGAGAAGTTGCAAGTTGAAGAGATGCATCTCAAGGTATGGGACAAAAGTTACTATGGGACAAAATATTACATACAGTAGGTTAAAGTGACACTAACCTCAGGAGTTAAATCTTAAAATACATTCAGGAACCTTAACTATTAACACAAATGTATCTTATTCGTGTATCACTCGGTTGTAGATCCTCCAATCATCTCTGAATTGGTGCTGACACTGTCCTTCCTTCTGGAGGGGGGCTACTTTTATTCCCCATGGTCCCTGTGTGTGTTGTAAAGTAGTCACCTCTCCAAGCTCATTCCAGTGATGGACTGCAATCTCAGGTTTAGTTTACTTATTTGTATTGAGATTGTAGTCCATCACGGAGCACGCTTGGAGCGGTGACTACTTTACAACACACACAGGGACCATGGGGAACAAAAGAAGCCCCCCTCCAGAAGGAAGGACCGTGTCAGCACCAATTCAGAGATAATTTGAGGATTTACAGCCGAGTGATACACAAATAAGATACATTTTTGCTATTAGTTAAGGCACTTGAATTTATTTTTAAGATTGCCCTTGCTCCCGTTCTGATCAGTGGCACCATTACGGAATAACCCCTTGGTAACACAGCTTCAGAAAATGTTTTAATTCCAGGGGATCAAAGCAATTTTGCAATTTTTGCTATGTGTTTAACCATAATTTACATCTTCCCCATGCATTGCACCTACACATATTATATACAATTTTTTAATTTAATTTTTGATGTTTTATAAAAAATACAAAAACATGACAAAAAAATTAAAGAAACTAATTTTTCACAGCTTTAGCAATAATAATGTGTACATAATTACTGTAGCTAACAGAAAGTAATTCATAATATATTCGTTTATTTGTCCTGATTTATGGGGGTATATCATATGAGTCACAAAATACAAAGAGTGAAATACAATTTTAGTTTGGAACAATTTTAGAATGTGGTATCTTTGTCTCCTATCTTTAATAGCCTCCTTGGCACTTTTCTTATCATTTTTTATTAAAATGTATTTTTCCCCCCTTTTTTTTAATTTTAAAAAAATGTAAAAAACATTTTTTTTACCTTTTATTATTTTTTAAAACTAGGGGGCACAAAGGGGTTAGTTTTTTTTATTTACAGGGGCTTTGATACTTAGTAGCACTGAGGAGAATACAGTATTCTCTTCAGAGATCCTTTGTATCAGTTTGTAACACACAAGCGGCTCGCAGCTGCACAACACAGTGACCGGCTGTCAGCTATGTGACTGTCACGACTCTGTTATCACAGGATTGCTTATCCAAGTGATCACAGGGCTGGGACCACCTAATCTGTTGAGGGTCGGCCTCTGACCCCAAGGGACCCAGCAACAGCAGTAACTCAATGAACGCTGGTCCCTCAACGGATCAGCGCTCATTTTACCGCATGCTAGGATTATCCCATCAGCGGTCGTTAATTACCCCTTAGTGACACAGCTTCAAAAACATTTTTTGCTTCTGGGAACTGGAGCAATTTTGCCATTTTTGCTATGTATATCTTCTTCATGCATTGCACCTGAACATATTATATACCGTTTTTTTAAGGACAAAATTAGCTTTAATTTGCTTATTGTACCGATTGATGGAATTATCCCGTCACCGGTTGTTAACGAACTGAACGATCGTGATGGGATAATCCTGTCATCAGTCGCGAAGGGGTTAAAAGCACCCTTTTTATTTGTGTTAATATTGGCTGTAGTTCCATCAGAGTTTGAAGTTCCATATATGGACATTACTGTAGGGACCAGCACTGAGCCCCCACCTCCTCTCTAAGATGACTGTTTATTTACTATTATACAGGTGAAACTCGAATAATAAAAATATCGTGCAAAGTTCATTTATTTCACTAATGCAACTTAAAAGGTGAAACTAATATATGAGAGAGACTCATTACATGCAATGCAAGATAGTTCAAGCCGTGATTTGTCATAATTGTGATGATTATGGCTTACAGCTCATGAAAACCCCAAGAACCCCAAATCCACAACCTCAAAAAAGTCGATTATTACATGCAATCAATAAAACAAGGATTGTACATAGAACAATATCGGACCTCTGAAAAGTACAAGCATGCATATGTACTCAGTACTTGGTTTGGGCCCCTTTTGCAGCACTTACTGCAATTACTTTTGCACGATATTCTAATTATTCGAGTTTCACCTGTATATATACATTTCCCCATGTTTTGTCACTTTAAAAAAGTACAGCAAGTTCTGCAAGAACAGAAAAATATCTAGTGATCTGACGGAAATCCATTAAGCCCCTAACTTCCTGTTTGAGGTGATGACACTGCGTCTGATGCTCTGAAATCCAAAGCAGTGTTATTAGCCCTGTCTGAGTTCTCCCTGCTGGACTACAGAACACCCCCCCTCCATGTTATGGAGATGAAAAGAGGGGTGCTAATCAGCGGCGTAACTAGAAATCACAGGGCCCCATAGCCAAATTTTGTATGGGGCCCCTTTGATCTCTAGTTACACCTCTTGCAGAGCCCAATTGAGATCCCACACAGCCCACTTGAGGATGACCCTGCAGAGCCCACCATAGACTCTCTAAGGTGGGCTTTGCAGGGTCACCCTCAGATGAGCTAGTCACACTCCTTACCTGTCCGGTCCCATCTTCCTCCACCGTCGGTGATGAGCCCCGCCTCCTCTCCGTCACCGGGCCCGCCCCCCTCCCCCGTCGTTGGGCCCTGCCTCCTCCTCTGATGGCAACCCCGGGGCCGCCTCCTCCTCCACTGCCGGGTTCAGCCTACTCCACCGCTGCTGCTGGCTCTCACTGACTCAGCAGCGGCTGTGGAGAGGAAAGCACCACTGCACAGATCACTGACAGTGATCTGTACAGCGGCACGTTCCTCTTCACAGCCGCCAGTGACAGCCAGCAGCCTGATATGCCACAGCAACCCAGGCGGCCCACGCGGCCTGGGTCGCTGTGGCGATTGTTACGCCACTGCTGCTCATTGTTCAATTGCCCTTTGCTTGTCTTTTTGGGCACAGCTTAGAAAGTGCATCAGTAAGCTGATTATTACTGTCATCTCCATCCCTTCATATACTTCCCAGAAGACAGAGGATTGCTTACCAGCAAGCCTGTATAGATAACAGAATATTAGTACTGTAACTCTTCTGGAAACAGTACCTGTTAGGAAGTGAAGATATAACTGAATTCTAATGAATATATATTTACTAAGCCTAGAGATCCAATAGCATCATTTTCAAAGATATGTTTTTAGCATGGGTAGTGAGAAGCATGCTCTCCAACAAACTGGTTTTAATGAGCCAGAGCTGATAAATCTATCCATATTTTGGATTGATTTAAATGTCATTATGGTGCTGTCATTTTCTGCAGAATGTCATACTGCTGTATATTCAGAACATAAATTACCTTAATTGCGCTATCTTACAATTTTTGATTGAAAATGAGATCCTCTAAAAGAAAAGCAGCAAGGTCCTTTTTACTATGTCGGCTTTGCGCTCAAATCTGTTTTTTTGTAAATTGATCTGTAATTGCAGTCATTTAGGACTGCAAAGAAATGTGCTCTGCTCTATTTCTATAACAAATACTGTAAAACAATACCACAAGTCAACATAGGAGCCCGTACCTAAGTTCAAACACACTTTAGAAGCAGGTAGGCGCTAATAAATAATTTTGTGCACTTAAAATCAGAAACTAGACCTACTCATGGGTATTTCAAAGAAGGTTTTCATTTTCTTTTTGGCAGAATTACTTTCTATGACTTTCACTAAATATTTGTCTGAACAAAAAGGAAGTGGCACTTTCAGATTCTTACAGGTGTCTGCTATTATTCCCTTCAAGAGATGTCCTTTCGCAAGTTTATTAAGCTCAACTCCACTGTAAATAAAAAAAGCAAAAATCTCTTGGCTAGCAGGTTTTAAGAAAAAACAAAATAGGCAGCTTTCTCCAGGCCTGTCCCCAAAGACTCCTTGCTCCCTCTTGCCGCTGTTGCTGTTTTTTGTCCTTCACTCCATTTCTTGTAGCCCAGGGTGTCATGGAACCTGCATAGAAGGATGTTTACATGTCATTATGTCAATGCAGTTCTGTACAGCAGGAAGTTGGACCACCGCTTCAAGGAAAAGAGGTGGAAGATGACCCTGTGCATCACATGACACAAGAGAAGACAGCTGGAAAATAGGGATGTATTCTGAAAATGAAAAAACAAAATGCAGCGGTGGGGAGGGAGTTCGGCTTTAGCCAAACAAATTCCTGCTATCCGTTATATTTGGTAGATCGATCATCAGATGAAGGGGATCCTGTGTGACCCCGAAACGTTGCAATAAGTATGTTTTTGCACGGACGTCATTAAATAGACGTTAGTCTATCTGCTACTGGAGTGCCGGTGTCCATAATTGTCTGTTCTTCATAGATAAACCCCTTAATAGTATAGAAATTGAAGGAGGCAGCTCATTGAAGGCCACCTTTCACTTTGACTTTACAGCCACTTTAGATGCTGTAGCAGTACATCCATTGCTTGTCACAAGTAAAGTAGTCGAGTAAAAATTCACAGAGCAGAAGCATTTTACATCACGTAATTAAAGCTTATATTATATAAAACTGATAACTCAGCTTTGGAGTCCACACCATTAGGTTCAGTCATCCATCAGTTTATTATAAGATTCAGGTACCACGGCAGTAAAATGATACCCCTGAGATTCATTCCACCCACCTACTGCCCATTGTCTTACAGGAACAATATACCAAGCAATGTGGCCATACTTTCACTGCTGAACTCTCCATAGGAACCAACGAAGGATTCTGGGCTGCAGGGGGACATATCTAGGCAAACTCTCTCAGTAAAGTTGCTGCATAGAGCAGAATGTCAGAAATTATTAAATTATTACAAGAAGCTGGCAAGTGGTTAACCCGTCAGTGCCCATCCAAAACTCACTGTTAAGTTTTGCGTGGGTTAAGGAGGTTATGAGGTACAGTGAGATTATGATAGTGTGAATAAGTTCAATAGCTTATTACGTACATATAAATTATACAAGCTCTATTTTAGAGGCACGGGGAAAACTGCAATTTGATATACAGGCGTCCTCGCTTGTCTTGCTGAATGTACGGCATTATACATGTAGTAAAAGGTATAATTAAACTTGTCTAACATGACAAGTTTTATAGTTTAATGAAAATGTGACAGTAGTTGTCACTTATGCAATAAACTAACCGCTTTTATCACACTAACCAATGTTTGCCTTATAAAATGGTCAGGTTGGCACTTACTTTGATGTTTCTCAAGGTCAATAAATATCCCCTCTTTATTTAAAGCACCATAAAATGGCCAGGGGTACTCTTTTTATATATTTGTTGGAATATGAAAAGAGAAAAATAGCACTGCGCTTCAACAAACTCAAAATATATTCCTAAAATGTGAAAAAAATATTATCACTTGTGTTGCACAATGCCTGTGCTAATGATACTTCAGAAAAAAAACTCTTGGTCAGAGGCGGCTCTAGAGTTTGCGAGGCCTTAGGCGAAACCTAAACATGAGGCCCCACTCAGGCCTGTGGGGTCTCACCGGGCTGTCGGGTTTAACCAGGATGGTGAGACCCCACAGAGCCCTGGTGAGAAAGTCGCGAAGGGGTTAAAAGCACCCTTTTTATTTGTGTTAATATTGGCTGTAGTTCCATCAGAGTTTGAAGTTCCATATATGGACATTACTGTAGGGACCAGCACTGAGCCCCCACCTCCTCTCTAAGATGACTGTTTATTTACTATTATACAGGTGAAACTCGAATAATAAAAATATCGTGCAAAGTTCATTTATTTCACTAATGCAACTTAAAAGGTGAAACTAATATATGAGAGAGACTCATTACATGCAATGCAAGATAGTTCAAGCCGTGATTTGTCATAATTGTGATGATTATGGCTTACAGCTCATGAAAACCCCAAGAACCCCAAATCCACAACCTCAAAAAAGTCGATTATTACATGCAATCAATAAAACAAGGATTGTACATAGAACAATATCGGACCTCTGAAAAGTACAAGCATGCATATGTACTCAGTACTTGGTTTGGGCCCCTTTTGCAGCACTTACTGCAATTACTTTTGCACGATATTCTAATTATTCGAGTTTCACCTGTATATATACATTTCCCCATGTTTTGTCACTTTAAAAAAGTACAGCAAGTTCTGCAAGAACAGAAAAATATCTAGTGATCTGACGGAAATCCATTGAGCCCCTAACTTCCTGTTTGAGGTGATGACACTGCGTCTGATGCTCTGAAATCCAAAGCAGTGTTATTAGCCCTGTCTGAGTTCTCCCTGCTGGACTACAGAACACCCCCCCTCCATGTTATGGAGATGAAAAGAGGGGTGCTAATCAGCGGCGTAACTAGAAATCACAGGGCCCCATAGCCAAATTTTGTATGGGGCCCCTTTGATCTCTAGTTACACCTCTTGCAGAGCCCAATTGAGATCCCACACAGCCCACTTGAGGATGACCCTGCAGAGCCCACCATAGACTCTCTAAGGTGGGCTTTGCAGGGTCACCCTCAGATGAGCTAGTCACACTCCTTACCTGTCCGGTCCCATCTTCCTCCACCGTCGGTGATGAGCCCCGCCTCCTCTCCGTCACCGGGCCCGCCCCCCTCCCCCGTCGTTGGGCCCTGCCTCCTCCTCTGATGGCAACCCCGGGGCCGCCTCCTCCTCCACTGCCGGGTTCAGCCTACTCCACCGCTGCTGCTGGCTCTCACTGACTCAGCAGCGGCTGTGGAGAGGAAAGCACCACTGCACAGATCACTGACAGTGATCTGTACAGCGGCACGTTCCTCTTCACAGCCGCCAGTGACAGCCAGCAGCGCGAGATGCCATGGCGGCCCGCAGGGCATCAGGAATGTCCTGGCCGGGCCCCCCTGTGCCCCGCCCCCCATAGCGACCGCCTGGGTCGCTATGGTGATTGTTACGCCACTGGTGCTAATATAGCCAAGCAGAAGAAAACTGAGCAAGCTGATAACAATGTTGGGCATTTTTCTGCCACAGGGGCAGTGACAGATGGGAAGTCTGTCATTATGTTAAATCTGACAATTACCCCAGATTCTGCGGACACTCTGACATTTGATTATAAACAATAAGCTATGGATGCTTTTATTTGCTGAGCACATTATTGGGTTTATAGGCTTATTAAAGGGAAAGCATTGCATTGTTTTCAACCAGTCAGCTGACTCATAGACTTACAATCTGAGAGGAAGCAGTAAAACACAAGCAATGTATATACTACCTAACAGCAAGAAATAATACCAGTAATGAATACAAATATGACATAGAATCAATGACTTTACATAGAAGCTACATTTTTAAAACTGGACACAGAAGATGATTGACATGTTACTGACCACTTTTATTTACATGTATCAGTAAAACAAACTGGAAAGTTTATACATTCCCTCTAATTGACTAATGTTGGCATTTCCAGAATATATCCGTCAGGAGCGTGACTGGTGATGTCTACTGTGCAAAATCAGGCAAGAAATTCTTTGGTCAGATCCATGAAAAGTTCATCATATCGGACTGGAGATGTGTCTTGTCCGGGACATACAGGTGGGTGCAAAACTAACATAGGTATGAGTGATATCTGCTACACTATACAATACCAAATGTATGAGATGTTACCTGGGAATTCCAGGACTCGGACTTGGGGGGCTTTTCGCAAAAGAGCCGAAGGATCCAGCAGCAGCTTCGGCTGATCCTTCGGCTCTCTTCGCAGCCGCCGGAGCCCTTCGGTTCAGTTGAACTGAGGGGCTGCTGTACGGGCTATTCACTATAGCCCATACAGGAGCCGAAGGCGGCCGAGCGGCTCGGCCGAGCGGCTCAGCCGAGCCAAAGGTATTTGCTTCAGCTTGACTGAGACCGAAGTGTCAGGCGAAGCGGGGCGAACGGCCTGCCGAAGGTCAGCCTTTCGCACCGCAAATGACAGCCGGGGGGAGACAGCTGTGATCTCACAGCTGGCTCCGCCCAGTTTATTATGACAGATCAGCTACCCAAATGACCTGGGGATGCTGAACTGTCATTAATCAATAACAACTGGGCGAAGCCGGCCATGACGTCACCAGCTTCGCCCAGTTGTTATTCATTGGCCGGGACCTGCTAGAAGACTCTAGCCGGCGCCTGTTTTTTTTTAAACATAGTTTGGTTCACTTCACTTCGGCTGGGTTATTCACTCGGCTGCCTTCGGCAGCTTTGTGAATAGCCCCCTTGGTGTCAGACTCTTTTAATCCCATGTACAGCAGGATTTAGACAGGAAGAGGGGGCTGCAGGGCTTGGAGTTGTTCAGGTGTGCTGTATGCAAATGTCCTGACAGGAGAAGTGAGCAGAGGGATGACCTCATCCGTCTGTGGCTGCTCATTCACTTTCCATTCAGCAGAAGTGGGGTGGCAAGAAGACACCATTGTATCTCTTCAGTCTACAACAGAGAAAATGGTGTCATCCTGGCTATGTTGTGTGGCAGAGCTGTGAAAATCTCATGACTGGGTCAATAGAAATAAAAAAAATAATTTGTCAAGTATCATACACACACACACACACACACACACACACACACATTACATAGGTTGAACCTGATGGACCTGTGTCTTTATTCAACCTCACCTACTATGTAACTATATGTAACTATACCAGCTCCCTTATATGTATTTCATCTCTGTATCCAGCTGTTTGCCCGGCCTTCAGCTTTAAATCCCAAATAAACTTTCAGTTGAAACTCTAGGTGCATAAACACAAAAGGTAAATAAACTGCCCCCTGCCAACATGCTGTAAGAAGGACCCTTGCTCTTTGTGTGGAAGCATTGGTTTCTCTGATCCGACATTCCCCCTGCTGAGTCAGGCCTATAGTTCTGCAAACAAAAGGTGTGCAGTCTTACTGTTCATTTTCTGCTAAAAAGAAGCAACAGTCTGAGTAAAAAAGCCTACCCTCTGCCAGCATGCCATACAAAAAGGATTCCTGCTCCTTACATGAAAGCAGTGGTCTCTCTGCAGAGGTATGAAACTCCCCCTGCTGCGTCAGTCTGATAGTTCTGCAAACAGAAGGTGTGCAAAGTCTAAAGCTGGCCACACACCTATAGATTATCTGCAGATTGTCTATGGTCAGATGGAAAAAGTGCAACAGATTCCTCCATCTACGCTAAACTGTGTGGATGGAGGAACCTCCCGCTGGGCCAAGCTTCAGTATCTTGCTAGTCGGCCCCGCTGGCTCTCAAAATACCTGAACAATGCCGACATCCAATCAGATTGTTCAGGTAGTATGAGAGCCAGCGGTGCTGACTAGCAACATACTGAAGCTTGGCCCAGTGGGAGGTTCCTCCATCCACACAGTTTAGCGTAGATGAAGGAATCTGTTGCCCTTTTTCCATCTGACCACAGACAATCTGCAGAGAATCTATAGGTGTATGGCCAGCTTAACAGTTTATTTTCTGTAGAAAGCAGCCCCAGTCTAGGTATAAATTCCCATCCCCCGCCTTCATGCCAAAAAATTAGACCCTTGCTTCTTATGTGGAAGCAGTGGCCCCTCTGCAGAGGTCCGGCACCCCCCTTGTTGAATCAGACATGTTATTCTGCAATCAGCTACCCACTGACTGGAAAGCTCTAGTTCTGACTCACCAGGTGAAGTTTCAGACCTCTGCAGAGAGACCACTGCTTCCACACAGAGACTTTGCACACCTTTTGTTCTGATGCATATGGAATGGGGGGCATTTATCAAAACTGGAGCAGTTGCCCATGGCAACCAATCAGCATCTCTCTTCAGTTTGCTCAGGTAAGATTTGAAAATGTGACAGAGAAGCTGATTGGTTGCAGTGCAAATCTGCACCAGATTTTGTCTGCTCCAGTTTTGATAAATTCCCCCCAATCTGCTTAACGGATATAACCTAAAAGTTAATTTGGGCTGTAAGCTGCTCCTCTGGAACATATAATACTCATATTTTATAGCAGATGCACTGTATATAGAGCTGTTGTTGCCCCCGCTTCCTTTGAACTAGTAGACTGAACAGTCATTTACAATAAGGATGGTTTTCCTCTGTGTGCGCTCCTTCCGGGTGACAGGTACCCTTCAGTATCCTGCAGATGATAAACCTGATATATTATATATGATGTCCATGCTATAGGCTTCCCATCTGTAATTATTCCACACTAATGTCTTTATCTCTCATCTTTTCTATGGAAATCGAAAAAAACGAAAATGTTTATTAGATGAGGGAAAACAATGCACCCGGCGATGTGCATAGAGACTTCAAAGCCGTTGTGTAATCTGGAACTAACGAATACATAGAACATCTTTCATCTTTTATTTCTGAGAAACATGTATAATTAATGAGACAGGTGGAGGAGTACAGAGCCGCAGGCAGAGGGTGTGGGCTTAGGGTGGTTTGTGCCACATGCCGTGTTCCACTGTAACCTTGCTTTCCCCAGCGCTGGCCATGAACTGCAATCAGGCTTGGCAGAAGAACGATATTTCGCCACCCAGCTGACTATTATTCTGCAGAATTTCATTCAAACTTCCATCAATCAACGCAAAGATCACATTATTGATTGGGATGTTGTAACGTGAAGTTTAGGGGTAAAAAAAGCTGTGAGGACAAAAAACTGATTTCTGGCACGTTGAAGACGCTCCACCCCTGCACTGGAAATGAATGGATTATGCCAGATGGGAGGGGGGATACATTTAAATGTAACCACTTGCTGACTGGGGTGTTTATACCCCCTTCCTGTCCAGGCAATTTTTCAGTATTCAGCGCTGCGGTACTTCAACTGACGTTTATTCCGTCATGCAACGCTGTACTCAAACGAATGTTATACCATTTTTTGGGGACAGATAGAGCTTTCTTTTGGTGGTATTTAATCACCACTGGGGGTTTTATTTTTTCCCTTTATTATTATAGGAAACATTTATTTTTACCCAATTTTTTGGTAAAATATAAAAGACGGGGTCACATCGGGTAAATAGACACCAAACATGTCAAGCCTTAAAATTGCGCGCGCCCGCGAAATCGCAAAAACTATCATAGCCAAAATTGGCCATAGGCGTTGCTTTAAAAGAGTTTAGCGCTCATCAGTTTAGTGTTATCAGTGATCGATGGGCCTAAAATTATTGCTTTTTATTGCAACGTTCACGGCGATATGTAACATGCGCAGCGTAATGGGCGCAATCGTCGTTTTTGCTTGTAGGCACACCTAACGCATTTTTGCGCATTTATATGTGGGGGTGGGGGACTTTCAAAAACTTTTGTGGGTTTTTCTTTTATTTGTGTGTGTGTACATTTTATTTATTTTGTGAGCATTTTTTTTTTAAACTTTGTTTTTTACACTTAACTTTATTGTTATCACATAGGGTGCTAAGAAGTCCCCTATGTAATAACCAATTACAGTGACAGGTCTGCTTTATGGAGACATCAGGGGTCTCTAAGACCCCTAATGTCACCTAGGGACCCCCCAGAGAAGCTGATGAAGCACAGATGTGCTTCATCAGCTTCTCTCCGGTTTCTGTACCGGAGAGTGACAGGGGAATGCAGAAGTGTAGGTTCTGAATGCACCACCACACATCACTTCCTGCATACATCACTTCCTGCATTCAGAGACCGGGAGGAGAGCGGAGGGAGATCTGTACTGAACTCCCTCCGTTCTCAGTCACAGAGCTGCCACATCGCCCGGGATAAATGACGCCAGGGATCGCAGTGACGGCGGCGGCGAGAAGAGGTAAGAGGGGGTCACCCTGAATTGCATCATACAAGCGATCGGGCGTCTTTACGGACCGCTTGTATGTAAACGGCCATCGCAGGCCGTTTAAAATCCTGGCAGTTTCCCGCTCGCGCGCGCCCCCTGGCGCGCACGTGGGGGCACGGGCATGAAGGAAGACGTCTGAAGACGCCCACCCGCATCCACTTTAGCCAAAAGTGCCATTTGGCTGATATGTTTCGGCGACCGATATATATCGGTGCATCCCTACTGTATATGACTCTTCTGTGTAGACAATATTTGCTTAGTATGGAGTTCAACTTTAAAGCTAATGGAAAATGTTCCACAATTAACTCTCTGAAACCCCTTTATAATTGATGTCCTCCAGTCAGGTATTTGAGATACATTTTTATCCTGATCCAGAAAAAAAAATGACACCTTAGCATCCTATAATCACTAGAACGCCTGCCCTAGAGAGACGGATTAAGGTTCCCTAATGGATATAATGACGGTATGGTGTAACATCGGCGTGTGAAGGTGTAATTTAGGAAAAGCTGTGAAATTTCACCTTTAATGTTGCTTAATCAGGTTTTGCTGGAATCATCTGGAATGATCTGGGTTTGTGAGATGTCTACTGAAAATATTATTGTGTACAAAGTGTACCCAGAGCGATTGTGTAATGACTGTATAGTGATTGCACACAACAGAGTCTGAGAGTGGATAAAGGACATTAAAACCTAACTGCAGCTTAAATCAAGCAGAGACATTAGATTGTGTGCACAAAGCTTACATGTGAAGTCACTCACTGGACTTAATAGTTAAATTGCTCCTGAGCACCCACTCATATTCCACAGGCAGCAGGCTGCACAAAAGGGCCACTGTGCTCTGCGTGTAAGCAGTGGTCTCTCTGTAGTGGTCCAGCACAGAGCTAGAGCTCTGAGTCATAACTAAAGCTCTCCAGTCAGAAACACCCCCATTACCTTCTGATTGCATCTTTCTAGCTGTGACTCAGCAGGGGGCCGCTGCAGAGAGACTGCTGCTTTCATACCGTTTTATTCTCAACACTATTTCTTCAAAATCAGAGTCTTCCAATGGCAGGTTAATTTTTGTGTTTTGTCTTGGATAGAGTAGGGAAGGGTAAAAGCCCTATTTATTTTTGTCATCTTTGGTCATTAAAGAAGAACTCCAGGCAACAAAAAAAACCTTACACTTGCAGTGGAGCCACCCCCCACAGATCGTTTTGTCTAGGGGGCTCAAATAAAGCTGTGTTACTTACCTGATCCTTGGCCCCATGGTGCTCAGCTCTACCAATTCACTCCAGCTGTGGAATGTCCCATCGTCACCTCTAGTGCAGGTCAATGGACCTGGATAGGACATGATGACATTAGTAGTCCTTACACTGCTGGAGCCCAGGGAGAAGAGGCTGTGGGGAATGGTCTAGTGGCCTGGTGGGACTGAGGATCAGGTCAGTAATACAGGTTTACTTGAGCCCCCCTAGACAAAACAAGCACTTAGTGGGTAACCTCACAGCAAGGGTAAGTTTTTTTTTTTACTTTCCCAGAGTTCAGATTTTACTTCTCTTCCTGTCCTAGAAATGCAACAGGAAGCTAAAAAAAATTACAAAGTGAAGGGAATTCCCCTCTTAGTTGTCACAGAAACTGGATTTCCCCTCAACTCTTGTTCTGGTAACAACTGTACAATTTTGGATTACTTCCTGTCTCAGGTTTCCTAGCAGAAACAGACCTAATTAAAAATCCCCAGGGGTTCTAACTTCTAACCCTTCCTTATTCTGTCCAAAACTGGAATTAAACCTTTGGCTATGGATACACTTCAATTCTTCTACGTCTGCTTTAGAAGGCTGCAACCGTTCTCCGATCTCCTTCCTGCTTTGGGGTTTTTATTTAGCTGCTTTGTTTTTATGTTCTGGAGTCCTTCTCTCCCGTTTAAAGCTACAATGCTCCTCCAGCTGTCACATCTTCAGGGATACTTCTCCTCGTTTCAGAGAATGACGTTACATAATTTGGACGATCATTTTCTGATCGTATGCTTCAGAGGGGTCAGCAGAGCTGATGTCAACACCTGAGAAATACACGGGAATCCTGTCAGTTGCATTCTTCTCTCTCGCTTAGATCCCGGGGCTGTAGCTTACAGTTTACAAAAACTGGTTATCTGAGAACTTCTTCATGACAGAGATAAATGGCCTCCAAAATGAACAAGGTATAATTGTAAAGCTCGGGGCAGTAAGTTATATATTTTGATTGACTTGGATAGTGAAGGATAGATGGAGGTGATGAGATGGACCAATCAATGACCATAAATGTGGGAGCCCTTCACTACTGCCGTTGGGTTGGACCATGATGGACCTTGGGTTGGTTAGGTCCACCTGCCTCTCTTTTAGGGAACAGTATACCAAGTCTAGAGAGTTGAAGAGCCAGACTCTGGACATGCCAAATGATGTCTAGCTCACAGTCTTGAAAGCACTGAATGAACAATGAACTGAAAAAGTTTTTCAACATTTTAGAACAAGTCAAGTTGAATGTGCCTACTACTACTACTAGCTATACCATGACCTGGATGAATGAGAACCTTCACAGACCATCAGTTTTATTCTTCTCGTCAAAGAACTGGTTGGACTCCTGGTTGGAGTCTATTAGATACGCATACACATCATGTGGGTTGGAAAGTAAGGACATATAGAAAAGAGAAATACAACATTGACTATTTCCTATACGCTAGTAACCTCTGGGGCCGATTTATAAATCTTCTGCCCAGCCATACCCTGTGCAAATGCCATTCACGCGGCAATCCTATGCTTCTCGGTTCCATCTTGTGGTGGGAATGCTGTGCAAATCACTAAATCACTAAAATAACAAATATATATTGGAGGAAGTTCTACGTAAAGTCTCCTCACACTGTAAATATGAGAAACTTATTGCATATAGGCCAAATACCCAACGACGATTCCATTGTAGATGGGATGCTTGGATAAAATTCTCTGCAAATACATCCTGGAATACATCCGATGATAGGTAGTTTACCCTCTGACTTCAATATCACCTTTATTGTCTTTGACTGAGCATATTTTTTCTAAAACCACTTTCCTGTCTTCTCCCTTCTTATTCTTCTCTCCTTCCTTCCTCCCTACTCTTCTACTTCTATTACCTTCATAATACTTTAGAATGACACCGTTATCCAGTTACATTCTTAATATCAGATCCTTTTATACTGTCATCTATATGTGTTCGCTCACCTCCCGATCTACTGAGCGGACCTGTGACAGTCTCATTGTCACAGGTCGGCTAGAACTATGAGGTGCGTGAAAAGCACTCGCCTCATAGTTCTCCTTTAACGACCAATTCGTTTAACGACCTGGTCGCAGGAACGGAACTCGGTCGTTAAGTGAGGAATACCTGTATATGAATTATATATGAAAAAGCTGACAGGGGTTCTAAACCCACCCCCAGCTCTGCCCACTGAGCTTTTTTCACTCTTCTGCAGCCATTGTATGGTAAATGCCCCCAATGCCCCCTTTGTTCCAGCCGATAATAGTAAAAGCTGTATTTATTTTCATCTTATTTTTCATTTTAAATGACCATTAAAAAAATGTATCAGCATAGTTACATAGTATTTGAGGTTGAATAAAGACACAGGTCCATCAAGTTCAACCTATTGGCTGTATGTATGTGATTCTGCATGTGTATGCATGTGTACGAGTCCCTGTGTGTTCTTGTTTTTAAGAGTACCTGTACCCCTGTATGTTGCAGTCTCTGGGGAAATTGTCCAAATTCTTTTTGAATGATTCAACACTCTCAGCTGATACCACTGCTTGTGGCAGCGAGTTCCAGACCCTAACCACGCTAACTGAAAAGAAGCCTCTACGCACCTTGTACTTAAATCTTTTCTCCACCAATTTTAGGTGGTGGCCTCTAGTCCTTGTTATGGAGTTTATAGTAAAATGTTTATGGCGGATGTTGCTATTACCATAGAACATCTTGTACATCCAAATTATGTCCCCCCATAATCTCCTCACTTATAGTGTAAACATGTTTAGATTTACTAGCCTTGTCTCATAGCTTTGGTCCTCCATCTCCATGTTTAAACCTTTTCCATTCCTCTGAAAGGTTTGCATTCCATGCTGGGCGTATATTACATGACATCTTCTGGAGTACAGTTCCATTTTCTTTACATTTTCCTTTTGCTGCGAAGATCTCCAGCTTCTGAAACCAGTAATTTTGTATGTTTGGCATCTGGAGACAAGCCTAATGCATAAAATGAATTCCACAAATATAACAAGAAAGGCTTCACCCCCCAACTCCCTTAACCAACAAGTCCCAACATAACATTTTACACATAATTGTTTTCCACCCGAATGTTCTTTTATCCAAGAAATTGTCGTAATTATCTTGTGTTGGTGTCACGTAATGTTCAGTGTACAATACGTGAGAGAAATTATATAAGGGACATACAGAGTGTAACAATCTATTAATCCCACGTCGCTGATTCCGTCACCTCCTATATATAAACCTGTTTACACATTATTTTATATTCTAGTCTAAAGGACATTATTAACTCTCAATTTGTTTCCCTCTTTTCATCTTTAGTATAAGTTTAATTTGATTTCATTCACATTTGATTTATTCTTCTGTGTGTTGATTTACATTAATGCTGTCACGGAATAGAAGAATTTATTTTGGCTCTGGTTCCTCTGTAGAATGTGTATTTTGGATCAAAGTAGAAGCCTCGGTGCCTGGACTGGGTGCTGCCTGTACAGCTGTTATTATCTATCACTCTTGTACAAAACTACTTCCAATGTACAGGTGAAACTCGAATAATTAGAATATCGTGCAAAAGTAATGGCAGTAAGTGCTGCAAAAGGGGCCCAAACCAAGTACTGAGTACATATGCATGCTTGTACTTTTCAGAGGTCCGATATTGTTCTATGTACAATCCTTGTTTTATTGATTGCATGTAATAATCTACTTTTTTGAGGTTGTGGATTTGGGGTTCTTGGGGTTTTCATGAGCTGTAAGCCATAATCATCACAATGATGACAAATCACGGCTTGAACTATCTTGCTTTGCATGTAATGAGTCTATCTCGTATATTAGTTTCACCTTTTAAGTTGCATTAGTGAAATAAATGAACTTTGCACGATATTCTAATTATTCGAGTTTCACCTGTATGCACACAGGTGTAGGGAGCAGACAACACGGAGCCCAGGCAGCAGAGTTCATTCAGCTTTGGTCTTTATAGTATCAAGCTGCCCATACCCCTTGCGATCATCGGACAAAACTTTTTGTCCGATGATCGAACCGTCGTACGACGGCCCCATCCTGCCCCGATTATCACAAGGTTCAGTTAGCGGTAGTTAAAAAAAAAGCACCTGGACGAATTCCGGGAATTGACGGCACAGATTTTCGTTTACGCATGAGCAGTGTTAACCTTACAAAATTTGACGTATGGAAACGCCAGCAACCTTGCGAATATCGTATGATTAGACAGAAGTTTTGTAACCTGCTGAAAAGTCAAACGTCGATGGATTGTACAGTATTTGCGGTTGTACACTGCCCATCAACCTTGCGAATATCGGACGAAAACGCGATTGCATACGAAAATCAGCTGATAATCGTAAGGTGTATGGGCAGCTTCAGATGTTAGTCATGATCAGTGTGAATGGGTCAGGTAACTACTAGCAAAAGTGAGCAATCTCAATGAATTCGGATGTGATTAGATGACAGCTAAATTGGAGGATGAATTGACAAAACTTGAAGGAGAACTATGAGGATGAGTAATTTTCGAGCCGAGGTATGACAATGAAACTGTCACATGTCGGCTCAATAGATTGGGAAGTGACCGAACACATACCGTCGCTCGCTCACTTCTCGATCATGTCCCTGCAGAGAGCCGTGACTGTCACTCACGGCTCCCTGCAGGGATTCCCCCCCTCCCCTGTCCGATCCTCCAGCCCTGACTGGCGGAACGGACGGGGGAGGGGGCGGGTACAGCTGGCTCTGCCTCTAGATAGGCTGAGCCAGCTGTCACTCACGCAGCTGGGTGGATCTCGACAGTAATGTATACAGTCTCAGTATACCGCGAGCTGTAGCTTTTGTTGGTTATTTATTTTTGTTATTTTTTTTTTCATCATGCGAGATCCTGTTCATGTAATTTAAAAATAACAAACTAAAAATGAAAAAAAAAAGGGGCCTTTCCCCATGTGTCTTTTGTGTATTTATTTGAAGTGTTTTTAGCCAAAGAAATGGCCTAAATAGCTTAAAAATTTTAGTTTGTTTTTTCTTATGTGCAAAAAGCTGAAAGAAGAGAGAGGGCATTCGATTTAAAAAAAAAGTTTTTGTGTGTTTTTTGTATTTTTATAGTACTCTGCATGTTTTGTGCAAACATTTCCAGCGTGCTTCTTGGCAGCCTTGATAGAAGTGACTAAGCCATTTGGTCATGTGTCTGTTAGAAGACTGAGTGGGGATTTGTTCCTCCTCTGAGTCGTTAGGCTTTGGATGTTTTGGATTCAGCATTAGCTTTGGATGGTATGTGTGCAGGCTTTTCATAACACAGCCATAGAAGGATCGGGCTCTTGCCAAGTTGTATCACCTATTTCTTGCAGGTAACTAATGTGAAATATACAACATTTTATATTTACCTCATATGTCAAGCAAAAAAACGTATTGCTCCCTATGTTCCTGTCAGAGAGTTCTCTGGACTTCCTATCTGCTAAAACTTTGTTTGCGGGCAGGAAGGGAGTGGAAATCTCACTAATGGAGCCCTGGATAGCAGTAAAAACCCAACCAGAGTTCCAACCCTTCCCCACTATATACAAAGATGGCTGGATATGCACTTGAAAACAGCAAAAATAAGTTTAGTCCTGAACATACCAATAAATAAGGAAGGAGCGCAGGCCTGGACTGACCTGAGCTCCTCTAAACCATGAAGGAAGTTCCTTCCACTGCCGCCCAATCAGGAACTCCCCACCTGCACAAAAGGGGTGGGATGCTGTGATGTAATTGACCTTATATGGCTACATTTGGTCCACGACATTGACCTAATATGGCCATGTAAGGTCAATGACATCAGCATACGCATACCGCCCCCTTTGTTTATGTGCAGCTGTGGGACAGAGAGTACCCTGGTCCGCAGCTGATTGGGCGGGTGGTCCCATGTCCCTTGTGGGTTATATATACACTATATTGCCAAAAGTATTGGGACTCCGGCCTTTACACGCACATGAACTTTAATGGCATCCCAATATTAGTCCGTAGGGTTCACTATTGAGTTGGCCTGCCCTTTGCCGCTATAACATCTTCAGCTCTCCTGGGAAGGCGTCCACAAGGTTTAGGAGTGTGTCTATGGGAATGTTTGACCATTTGTGAGGTCAGGTACTGATGTTGGATGAGAAGGCCGGGCTCGCAGTCTCCCCTCTAATTCATCCCAAAGGTGTTCTATCGGGTTGAGGTCAGGACTCTGTGCAGGCCAGTCAAGCTCCTCCACCCCAAACTCGCTCATACACTCAGACAGCATTGGCCACTATGGCAATTATCCCATGACCTCTTGCAGCAGTAAATACTCACCTCTAGAATGGACTTTTTGATCACGCCAACTTCTCATTCCATCTTCTGATGGAAAAGGGCGCTTATTTTACCATCATATGTATGTGTGATTGGACCCGTGCCTTTTGGCTGTTTGCTCTCTGACAGCTGGAAAATCACCAACTAGACATGAAAACTGCACCTATTGTGCATGTGCTCAGCTCAGTGAGAACGGATGGCAGGAGAAGACCTACATACCAAGCAACTATTGCATTAGGGTGTTCCAATCATTCACTTCATCTATCTATAGCTTAACACCGTAATTAAGCTGTCACAATATTAGGGCAGGATGGTTATTTCAGTGATGGGAACGCTAGAGAAAGGGACCGGACTTGTCAGAGACCATCATTCTTTCTTTCTTTCTTTCTTTCTTTCTTTCTTTCTTTCTTTCTTTCTTTCTTTCTTTTTTTCTTTCTTCTCCATAACATATAGCAGAGGTGTTCTGTAGTCCACAGAGATATCTGTGATTTCCTCTTCCTGTGTCCTGTTTCAGGTCTATTACACACTTGTCTGTCTGCCCTTTTCAGTGTGTAGCAGAATTTGTGCCTGGCAAAAAAAAATTGATTTGTTTTTGACTATGGCAATTATCCCATGACCTCTTGCAGCAGTAAATACTCACCTCTAGAATGGACTTTTTGATCACGCCAACTTCTCATTCCATCTTCTGATGGAAAAGGGCGCTTATTTTACCATCATATGTATGTGTGATTGGACCCGTGCCTTTTGGCTGTTTGCTCTCTGACAGCTGGAAAATCACCAACTAGACATGAAAACTGCACCTATTGTGCATGTGCTCAGCTCAGTGAGAACGGATGGCAGGAGAAGACCTACATACCAAGCAACTATTGCATTAGGGTGTTCCAATCATTCACTTCATCTATCTATAGCTTAACACCGTAATTAAGCTGTCACAATATTAGGGCAGGATGGTTATTTCAGTGATGGGAACGCTAGAGAAAGGGACCGGACTTGTCAGAGACCATCATTCTTTCTTTCTTTCTTTCTTTCTTTCTTTCTTTCTTTCTTTCTTTCTTTCTTTCTTTTTTTCTTTCTTCTCCATAACATATAGCAGAGGTGTTCTGTAGTCCACAGAGATATCTGTGATTTCCTCTTCCTGTGTCCTGTTTCAGGTCTATTACACACTTGTCTGTCTGCCCTTTTCAGTGTGTAGCAGAATTTGTGCCTGGCAAAAAAAAATTGATTTGTTTTTGACCCCATGCTGGGTGATTATATGCCAGCAAATTGCATCTCTCATTAAGGTGAGGAGCTCCAAGTTATAAAAACATGTCATTTTGTATGCTTGGCATCTGGAGACAAGCATAATGCATAGAATGAATTCTGCTTTAGCTCCCCATTCCTTAACCAACAAGTCCCAACATAACATTATGCAACATCAATGTTTTCCACCTAATTTTTTTTTTTTTTTTTATCCAAGAAATTGGCATCATTATTTTGTTTTGGTGTCACGTAATGTTCACTGTACAATATGTTAGAGAATGGATACAAGGGAGATTCAGGATGTAACAATAGTTTTATTCGCTCTCTCCCCCTCCCTCTTTCTCTCATCTCTCTCTCTCTCCCTCTCTCTCATCCTCTCATCTCTCTCTCATCCACTCATGTCTCCCCCTCCCTCTTTCTCTCATCTCTCTCCCTCTCTCTCATCCTCTCATCTCTCTCTCTCTCATCCTCTCATCTCTCTCTCTCATGTCTCTCTCTCCCCCCCCCTCTCCCCCTTCAGGAATAGAATAATTTATTTTGGCTCTGGTTCCTCTGTAGAATGTGTATTTTGGATCTAAGCAGAAGCCTTGGTGCCAGGACTGGGTGCTGCCTGTACAGCTGTCATTCTTATCTGTCACTGGTACACAAAAGCACTTCTAATGTATGCACACAGGTGTAGGGAGCAGACAACACGCAGCCCAGGCAGCAGAGTTCATTCAGCTTTTGTCTTTTTCTAGTGTTTAAAAAAAACCTCAAATAGCAACAAAATCTATTAAGATAAGCAAATAAATGCAATGACATTGATTTTTTACTTGTTTTTAACTTGTTTTTTGTTATGCTTTTTTGGTTCATCATGCATGATCAGGGTCAGTGCTCATACATGATGTGATTTAAAAATAACAAAGAAAACTAAAAAAAAAAAATGTTGCCTGTTTTTTGTTTTTTTTTTATAGCCAAAAGAAAAAAGGTCCATAAATAGTTATTAAAAATGTATTTTTAAAAAAAAGCTCATGTTCTTGCTGGATCTTGTGATCTTCAAATGCTTTGTTGATGACTGAAAGCTGTATGACTGTGAACTCTGGGCTTAAATTGTATTAACCCCTGCACTGCAAGGGTTAACTGCTCAATTTTTAGCTAGGGTCAAAAAAAAAAAATTACCTGAGCCTGCTTGCACTTGGAACAGTCCCTGGATCGTCTCTCTCCCTCCGCTGCAGTGGTCTAAGGTCCCTGAGACATCACATCCAATACACAGTGTATAATATATGAGGACACTAAGGGGGACATGTAGAGGAGAGAGCCTGGAAGAAGTGCTGCCTGCTGCCGGCTCTGGGGATCAGGTGAGTATAACTTTTTTACCCTAGGCAAAAACAAGGAGAAGGGAGGGGGTGGGAGGGGTTAGCCCCACTGCAAGGATTTATAAAATTTCTGCCCGGGGTTCTTCTGTAACATTCAATTTCATGTATAAATTTGAGCTTGATCTATTGAGCTCTGTCAACGACAATGTTAACAGAGCAACGATATGTATACGATAGCAATAAACTTCTCTTATTCTGTCCCTTTTGGTCTGTTAAATATACCATTGAGAAAGTTTTGTTATATCTGATCGATATGTGCAAAGAGAACTGTTGATCCTGCCAGAAATCCTGTGAGCTGATAACTTCCTGTGCTCTCTGCCTCTACCGCATTGTTATCAGTAAGCATTGTTCCCATCCCCTCTGTGGACTACAGATCACCTCTCCTCTACGTTGACGAGAGGAGAAGATAATCTGTAGAATTGACAGACAAACATGTGAAAAGCCCCTGTAGCTCCACCTGTTGGTTGGAAATGCAAACATTAAATATTCATATGCAATATTTACCTGACTGAAAAAATGAAAAAACATTGATTTAAAATTTTTTTTTTTAGCTCTTATATATTCACATTCCCTATAAAAACTGTGCTGATGGGTGACCCTCTCCAGCCTCAGGGTCCCAGTGCTAGTGTGGGCAGCTCCAGCCTCGGGGTCCCAGTGCTAGTGTGGGCAGCTGCAGCCTCGGGGTCCCAGTGCTAGTGTGGGCAGCTCCAGCCTCGGGGACCCAGTGCTAGTGTGGGCAGCTCCAGCCTCAGGGTCCCAGTGCTAGTGTGGGCAGCTCCAGCCTCGGGGACCCAGTGCTAGTGTGGGCAGCTACAGGGTCCCAGTGCTAGTGTGGGCACCTCCAGCCTCAGGGTCCCAGTGTTAGTGTGGGCAGCTCCAGCCTCAGGGTCCCAGTGCTAGAGTGGGCGGCTCCAGCCTCAGGGTCCCAGTGCTAGTGTGGGCAGCTCCAGCATCAGGGTCCCAGTGCTAGTGTGGGCGGCTCCAGCATCAGGATCCCAGTGCTGGTGTGGGTAGTTCCAGCCTCAGGGTCCCAGTGCTAGAGTGGGCAGCTCCAGCCTCGGGGTCCCAGTGCTAGTGTGGGCAGCTCCAGCCTCGTCATGCCTTTTCGTCAATAAATGTACTAGGGGAATAATGATGTTGCTTACCCTCAAGGGGGAATTGATGCAAAAGCCAACTGTAGTGTCAATAGGATAATCCGAACTCCAGCTGTCTGTGTCTCTACTTGTTCATAATTACCAATCGCTGTCAGGAAGTCTTCCTCCCGCGCTGCATTCTTGCTTTCGGTAGTCAGTGTTTGCAGAGTCGCCATCAGCGTAGGGGCTGCTGTCATCTTCTTGCTGAGAAAACATTTTTTTTTTCTTTGTTTTGAAGTATTAGGAGATCTGCAGAAATAAAAGAACATTACACAATTTACTTGGAATCCCTGGTGCCAAACTTGACATTTTGTTAATGACTTTGTCTCCTGTGTGTTGCTTGTGGTCAGAGTGAGGTTATGTAAGAAAGTATTCAGGTGGAGCCATTTAGTAATGTCAGTGTGGACAAGAAGGCTCAAAGCTTAGAGCAGGGGTGTCCATGAGGTCGATCGCGATCTACCAGTCGATCGCGTAGCAATCAGTGGTAGATCGTGATGGCCTCTCCTCCTGCCCGTGGTGCTTCTCTGGATCCCCGGTGCTCTCCCCATCTGTATGCAGTGGGGATCTGAGAAGTGAAAGAAGCGCTGCAGCCCGCGGCGGAGGAGGGAGCCGCTGTCACAGAACTAAGGCCGAGCGGTGAGGAGAGAGAGAAAGACGCTCGGCCTAGAAAGCCACACAGCCGCGCCAAGGCACCTCTTGGCGCGGTGAGACAAGTTGTTTTACATGTTGGTTTGTGAGTGTGCCATGATACCTTTCTACTGTTTTACATAGTACTATGTGTCCCCCAGTTATAAATGAACAGGATGTGATTTACATCACTTCCTGTTCATTCATGAATTTCTCAATGGGGAGAAGCACTCTGTACAGAGGCTCCTCCCCATTCAGAAATTGGATGATAGTAAAATATTTTCTGAATGAATGGAAGCCTCTGTGCTTCCCATTCATTTAGAAAAGAGGCTGCAGAAAAAGAGAATGAGGACTTTGTGTCCTCAATTTCTTTTTCTATTTTAAAAGGCAAATATCAGGGGGCTGTTTAGACCCCTAGGAGGACAGGACGCCGGTGCCTCTAGGACGCACTGGAATGTAAGGCGGCCGACTCCCTGCATTCAGGGGCGGGAGGGGACGTGGCGGTGCATTGACGTGAATGGCACCGCAAGTCAATGCACCGCCACTGCCCCTCCCGCCCCTGAACGCAGGTGTTTTTTCGTTGGTAAATCTCATTGAGCTCATCATTTGAAAAGTAGATCTCCAGATGAAAAATTGTGGGTGCCCCTGGCTTAGAGGTTACACAGGAAACTGTTGAAGCAAATTAAAATGTAACCATGGCCAAAAAAAAAATTATTGCGTATATTAAAGTGACAATAAACTCCAGATGACCCAAATACCCTAATTATTAACAAAAATGTATCTTATTTGTGTATCACTCTGCTGTAGATCCTCCAATCATCTCTGAATTGGTGCTGACACTGTCCTTCCTTCTGGAGGGGGATACTTTTGTTCTCCATGGTCCCTGTGTGTGTTATAAAGTAGTCACCTCTCCAAGCTCACTCCCATGATGGACTACAATCACAATACAAGTTAGTAAACTAAACATGAGATTGTAGTCCATCATGGGAGCGAGTTTGAAGTGGTGGCCAATGGAGCACTGGCTGGATGTGGTTGCTCAGAGTACTGATGGAGCGATCCAATAAGTGACAGACCAGGAGGGAAGTCAGGTTCAAGTTAGGTCATACAAGGGGAGCCAAATCTTGAGGTACCGAATCCCAGACCAGGAGAAGCAGGGTCAGGAAACGTAAGAAAGGAGAAAGCGGAGTCAATTGGCCACAAGCCGGGTTCATACACAGGAAATCAGGATACTGGGACAGAGTACAGGGCACACAGGGACTAGCTGAAGACCACTCAGCAACTTGGTCATGGCTTCTGTACTGGTACTTTACAACTCTTTTAACTACCTACATCTTTGGATCTGCTGCCTATTTTGATATGTTGTTCTCACTGAAAAGTTTATGTGGTGTTTTTTTTAATTATATGATCAGATTAAATTGCTCAGGTAAATTTTTGGATTTCTTAGGACTTGATATTGGTAAATGGAAGCCTGTATTTCTTTTGCAGTTTTTCCTCTTATTGGTGCCTTTCTGGGGGGCTGGGCAACCTGCTAAACCTTTTGGTTTCTCATTGTAGTGGTCTTTTACATTTTGAAAAGGCAGAGAGGAGCACACAGAAAAAAACTTGCAAAACTTTCTAGTAAGATAAAAATCTATCCATGATGACAAAAAGGAATTTTGACTATTGTAACAGATGAGATATATTAATGACCTTCTGTATGGACTTGTTCAGAAATGTCTCGTTGTCTTGGGATGGTCTATAAATCAATGTTATACCTATTAACAATACTTCTCTTGTGTTTCCAGCTTCACATGGCTTTCCGGGCAAGTCCACAGAAACTTTTTGTGCAAGTTCTCCGGACATGTGGTTGAGTTGTTTGATGAGGAGTTTAGACATATCTATGCCACATCCAAGCCTGTGATGGGCTTGAAGTCCCCAGCTCCAATGGCGCCGGTCCTGAAACAAGAAAGCGAGAAAGGGGCAATGTCGGAGAGCAGCACCCAGGAGAGTAAAAACACGACCTCAGAACCACTTAGCGGGTCCTCGGCCACCAGTGTCTCCCATACATCACAAGCCCCAGCATCTCCTACATACAGCACTCCGGTTCAATCTCCGGTCCAATCTCCTGTACAATCCCCCCTTCAGAGAATTAATTCCTTCCATGGCTACCCTTCTCTTCGAAGCCCCACAACACCGACAAACTACCAATCAAATTACTTCCAGAGGAACTACCAACCTGAGTCTCCGACCCACCTGTTCAACAATAACAACAACATCTACCGCTCATTCAGGACCCGCAGAGAAGACTTTCTGAGTTCCAGGTTTACCCAAGGGTGGAGATTGTTTTCTAAACCAACAATGACCTAAAGCATGCAGTAACTTTGATATGCACTGGTACAAAAATATGCACTGAATGACTACAAGCTCCAGTTGTGAAATAAAAAATAGATACGTATCAAAAATGTAAAACATAAAATGTTTCTATTAAGTGAAAAAATGTTTCTATAAAAAAAAGAGAACACCAAACATGAACAATAATTGGGTAGCATTTTCCCAATGTCATACATCACCCTACTGAACAGGGGCCCGTACAATGACCCGTGCTGCTACAAACTCCTGCTTTGTTCGCTGCCTTTTCCAATTATTACAGAATGTAAAAACAAAATCCCAACTGTCAGCCATTTCCATCTCTTATAAATAAAAGTCCTGAGGAAGAGTGGAAGCCACGAGGCTCCTGCTATTATCTTTCTTTGTCAGAGGAACATCCTCTGTGAACCTCCCTTAAATTTGGTGATACTTTGTTACCGGGGCCTGACTTTCATGGCCGAAGCTCTGCCCAAATGCTATACCCCTGTCCAATTAATGTGTCTCAGGGGTCAATAAGGAACCCTCATTGGACAGGGACTTGGTGTCTAGCTTAGAAACCAGAGTCCATGAACCCATCACACTTCTGACCGCTAGTTCCATAAGAATTGGTTGGGTGCTGTGGATAGCAACTGTTATGTACATGTATAGAAACAGGGACACCGGCACTCCAAATGCAGATCAAATTCGTCTATTTATTGACGTAGATGCAGCATATCACACTGGTGCAATGTTTCGGGTTCTCGCAGAATCCCCTTCCTTAGGCAAAACATGTCACATGTTTTGCCTAAGGAATGGGGATACTGCGAGACCCTGAAACATTGCACCAGTGTGAAATACTGAACTATGTCAATAAATAGACGAATCTGATCTGCATTTGGAGTGCCGGTGTCCCTGTTTCTATAGCTTAGAAACCAGGCCCCATTAATATGCGTGGAGATACACCTATGAGGGCTTCCTGACTAATGAGGGTAGTAGCCATTACCTTGTGGTGTTTACTCCATACTCTTTACATTTTAAATGTCTGTCCAGGATTACCCATAGATGTAAAATAGCCACCGAGTGTCTATCCTGCCAAACAGATAACAAACAAAAAAAGATATCAAAAGGTGGCAACCTGAATTACAAATGAGCACCTTCAAAACGTCTTCCATCACTTATTGCAGAAGTCAAGAGCTGCCCCCTCTACTCCTTACTGGGTGCTTTTATTACATGTAGGCTACAAGGCATATTGGGCTATCTAATAAGAATTGCCTCTAACTTCATGCAAGTCTGTTTTGAGGCAGTAGCCAGGGACTAGAAGGTACACAGTGGATGTAGGAATTAAAGTGCAACACCAATTGAATCCATACAACTTTATTCCATTAGGGTCAGGGCGCAGGGGACATTCAAGTAGAGTAACCAACATGTTTTGGGGGTTTAAAACAGACCCCCTTCATCAGGGCTTAAT
This sequence comes from Nanorana parkeri, assembly GCF_000935625.1. Lineage (NCBI taxonomy): Eukaryota > Metazoa > Chordata > Amphibia > Anura > Dicroglossidae > Nanorana > Nanorana parkeri. The sequence goes on from NW_017306834.1 coordinate 69,789, forward strand.
GAGAGACATAATGTATGTGGACTACAATCACTGCATGTTGAACATTGTATTGAGTTTTGATGGGAGTACATCAAGTTTAACAGCAGCTGGTTTGGCACTCTAGAGACTAGAGTGTGTCTCTCTTCTAACTCATTTATCTGTGTGTGTATTGTGAATAGATCGTAACAGGAGAAGGTGAAAAAAAACGACACCAACTATTCTGACTATTCACAGCATAGTAGTAAAACCTTCAGTTCCAGCCTTTAGCACCACACTTCAACTTGGTAACAAGTAGTAAACACATAATATTAATTCCCTATGTTAGTGAAAAGATTTAAACATTTTATTTTTTTAGACCTTAACATAAAAAAAGAAAACCCCAAAACACTATATATTCCCCTTCAGCACTGGTGCAAATGTTCCCAGACAGTTTAAGCAGTTAACAGATTGATTTATACCAGTTATCTGGAGTTGCTCTTGAAACTTGAAAATGTAGTGAATACTGTGTATTGTTATTAGATGCTGGAAGTATTCATACAATGGGATCAGGGAGTATTGTGAAATGACTAGTAAAGTTACCTTCTTTTTTTTTTTTCCATAACACACATTTGTTTATTTGCTTCCATTTGTCGGCATAAAATGTTTTTGTGTTTTTTTCTAAGTCAGTGTTCTGGATCATGTCATTCCTCTTGTGTGATGTTATCTTATTATAGGCTGTTGATGGTCAAAGGTCACCACACAAGGGCTGATAGTTATAAGTGGTGTACCCAATAACCATACGACTTGCAAGGACAAGGTGACTACCTGTCCATGATGAATATCTCTACTGAGTGCTACCAACCTCCGTGTACCCAACTAGGTGACTACCTGTCCATGCAGAATATCTCTACTAAGTGCTACCAACCTCCGTGTACCCAACTAGGTGACTACCTGTCCATGCAGAATATCTCTACTGAGTGCTACCAACCTCCGTGTACCCAACTAGGTGATTACCTGTTCATGCAGAATATCTCTACTGAGTGCTACCAACCTCCGTGTACCCAACTATGTAACTACCTGTCCATGCAGAATATGTCTACTGAGTGCTGCCAACCACTGTGTACCCAGCTTGGTGACTACCTGTCCATGCAGGGTATCTCTACTGAGTGCTGCCAACCACTGTGTACCCAGCTTGGTGACTACCTGTCCATGCAGGGTATCTCTACTGAGTGCTGCCAACCACCGTATACCCAGCTAGGTGACTACCTGTCCATGCAGGGTATCTCTACTGAGTGCTACCAACCATCGTGTACCCAACTAGGTGACTACCTGTCCATACAGGGTATCTCTACTGAGTGCTACCAACCATCGTGTACCCAACTAGGTGACTACCTGTCCAAACAGGGTATCGCTACTGAGTGCTACCAACCACTGTGTACCCACTACCTGTCCATGCAGGGTATCTCTAATGAGTGCTACCAAGCACGGTGTGTTGGCCATTCCATTTTCTATGGATGTTTGGGAAGAGGACTATCAATTTTTGTATTTTGCCATCTGCCAAGTTGGAGAAAAAGTCACAGAGAGTTGCGCTAGAGCACCAGAGAGTAAAACAGTTGAGAACAAGCAGATAGCTCAATGCACCCATTTTGATATATATGATAACGTTTGGCTAGGTTTGATCAGAGCAAAGCAACAAGTGAGCAAAGGAAAGGACAATATATGCACCTGTTGCATATATTGAACATATATGCAACAGGTGCATATATTGTCCTTTCCTTTGCTCACCCACTGCTGCGCTGGCCCCTGGAAGTGAAGTAAAAAAAAGCCATGTGTACCCTTCAGTTCCCTGTGGTTGGAGCTTACACACGGTTGAGGACTGCATGCCCCCAAGTGTCAGAGCTTTGTCTGGCAATTGATTGCACAGGTATGCAGAGCTGTACAATGGATGGAAGGGGAGTAAGTAACATGCTCTTCTTATCTTGAAGTAACAATAATGTCACTGCATGCGTGGGGGCCAAACTAAGCAGGGGGCTGGGTTTAAAGTAAAGCTGGGTGGGGAGGGGGGTTTGGCGGCAGCAGTTAAGTGGAATTGTTGCTTTGCACTGAATGGACGAAACTCAGGTTTACACATAAGGAGAGTATGATAGCGGTCCTCCTGGTGATGTACTATGTAGTGTACAGCTCTGTAATTGTAATAAAAGATGAATATTGAATAACTGCACTGACTGATTATAAATAAAATGTACATATTGTATAAAAATCATATTTGGTGTTATTTTTATGGGCAGGGGAACATTAAGTCATTGAAGATGTAGATGAGTTGTTAGAAAATTTATAGAACGCAAATCATTTAGATTGTAACTCAAAGACTGATATCAAGAAGACCTGGAAGTAAGTTTCCAGGTAAGTAACACCGTGTTGTATTTATTGTACCTGACAGAGAATGCTGTAGAAGTGAGACTCTATGGTACAGAGAAGGGCATCACTGGAGGATATGGGGAGATCTCACTGCTGACTGTTTAGAAGGACTGTGAACTTGTAACTGGGGTTTATTTATCACCGCATCTTTATAGGGAAATGTCTGTAATGGCCGACACTGACCAGTTAGATTTAAACCTGCCTTGGAAGGTAACTGTTGGTCAGTTAAAGTAGAAGGTCACACCAAAGAGTCATGTCTAAGTTTGTAAGCTGAAACACCGAACATAGTCTTACATCTCTCAAGGATTCTGGTGATAAGATTAGAAGGGAGTAAGTGGGTGCCCATGCGGGACAGATCACTGTCATAATAGGGAAGTAGGAGTACTTCTTTACTGGGATAGAACTTACTAATACTTCCTTATTATGCCAATTACATAATTGACTCCATTTAACTGCAAAATGCTCTACTGTCCGCTGGAGTTTTGTCATTTGACAATTTAATAACAGGTGAGGTGTCTTGGAGCCAGGGGTAAGGCTCAACCTTGACTGTAGTTGAGGCCCCTTGCAGCCTGGGTCTTGGATGAGTGAAACTGAGAGTTACAATTTCCTCAAAAGTTTAGCAGAAATTGGGAAATTTGGGCTAAATGCATTGGAGTCATTTGGGAAGGCAAAATTAAGGTGTTTTTCGTGTTTTTTTAAAAATGCAATTGGCTTTCAATAGTTTCAACAGGAACTATTTTGACCTATCCCGGACCAGCTCTTGTGCCAAAAAACAGCCCCACTTTAGCCTCTTTTTTTTGCATGTTTTTCACAAGAAGAAAACACAGACAGCGGAAAAATAAAAGAAATGTAAAATGGCTGTCAGAGTCTTGCAATACCTAATGGGATTTGTAGCTGCACCACAGCTGAAGAGCCGGAGTTTGCCTACCCCTGGTGTAGTGGATGAATACTGTAAAAGGGCAAGATTATTAAAAATATATATTTTTGCTGCCTGACTTGCCTGCCTAATTTGTAATAGCTTAGGCTACAACTGGGCTTTAGGGAAATTTAACAAGAAACAGCTGCCCTGTGTCTACTTTCCTCATGATATTTATTGAAAACTGTGAAAGGTTCTCTCATTCCCCATATACAGTATATCAGATGTGTGGATGAGCATGATCATGTTCTTTTAGGCAAAGCAATAGGTACCTTTGAGTGAATTTCCATTTCTGTCTTTGCTATGAACATTGCGTATCGTCTATGGAATGTGACACGGTGACAGTGTTTATATTGTACAGTCATCTTTAGGTTACTTAAATACAAACTGATGTCAAACAGCCCTATGAGATATCTCTCAGTAAACAGAACTATAATCACAAAAACTTCATATAGGATTTGTCATTCACTCCAGTGTGTATCAAAACAGAATGGTCAAGGGAACCCGGACTTAAATGCTGCCATAAAACAAAGTTTACAGTCTTACTGGAGAGGATAGATAAAGTGTAATTAAAAAGGCTGAAATATTTTCATTTCTTGGAGAAAATGATGCCCTGTGTTATCTTCAGTGATGGCCACATGTCTGATGGCCTAGACTTTGGGCCCTAGAGGATTGAACATAGGACCTATGATTAACCTCCCTTGAAACAGAGCTCCCTTTAGTGATGGCCTCATGTCTGATGGCCTAGAAGATTAGACATAGGGCCTATGATTAGTCTTGTATGAAACAGAACTCCCTTTAGAGATGAACACATGATAGCCTAGAACATTAGACATAACACCTCGATTAGCCTTCTTTGAAACAGGTTGTTGTTACTAATGATCTAGGCTTCTAAATACTTTGTAAATTCTAAAGCAACACTGAGAAATTGGTGTAGGATTTTTACCCAGTTCTTCTACCAATCCTTAAAGTACAAGTTCACAATCATAAAAAATATCTGCCCACCCTCCATATCCTCCTTATCTAACCTAACCTAGGCATCCTCCACTCAATTGCTTACTTACCTGTTGTTTGCGATTGGTGGCCTTCTCCTTCGTAATCCTGCCCAAGCCCAAAGTATTCTCCAATGGCCACAGTGGGGCTTTGTAGACCTGAATGGGGGCCGTACGCCTACCATCTCTAGTGTAGTAGTACAGTCCCACTCAAATTTATGGGGAATATCTGCACAGGCGTGACCAGCACCAGAGAAGATTCTGGACTGGAGCGGGCTCCTGCAGGTCTCTACCTGTTTTTGTTCTGGTGATACTTTTAAAGCCTAACTAAAGCCAAAACTTATTTTTTTGGATTTGGTTAGCATAGCCAACGGTTAGAACCTCAGGCTTTTATTGTCATCTGTGTTCCCATTGTTGAAAGGTCATCTAATTTTCTGCCTTGGAGACCAAACAGAAGGGGTGGATCTTCCCAGGGAGACAAAGACAGCAACAGGAAGCTGACAGAGGTTCTCAGCCTTCCTCGCTCTCCTTTTTATTGATGTCCATGCCCATTGGAAATATTTAGCACACTAGCTATATTGGTGAGCACAAAGGAATCTAATGGCTATAACTGTACAATCCTGTAAGATGTTTTAATCCTTCCCCATCCTTCCAAAACAAAAAAAAACTTGCAGATAGTTGGGTACAAAGAGGAACTGTTTCAGTTGGCTACTCCTTTGAGGAACACACACTCCTTTGTATGTGAGCGTTTTAAGGAGCTTTGTGATGCAGGACAAAGTTAAGGGACAAGTTAGTGGACTGAAGATGGTAGGCAGCTGGATAATTACAGAACTGGTGCACACGGGTGTAACAAGCAGGGGAAGACATCTGCCCCCAGGCCATTACTAATATGATATGCTGGGCTGGAAAATATCTTGGAGCAGTACGAGAACACTCCAGAATGGGTAAATGCTGTATATATGATGACATGTTCATTTGTCAAGTTAAGGTTTTCATTTTTATCCAAATAGTGGAGTTACATTTCATTTTTTGTTGATATTATCTTTATTTTATCTGTCTTGAAGAACGACTTTTTTCTGGTTCAGGTCATGCTTATCAGAGCGCAGAGATGAGTTTCGGAGGCCTTTCCTGCTTCCTGCTCTGCTGCTACCGTATGTGCAGTAACTACTGCCTACAAACTAAACACAAACCGCCTCTACTTTTTTCCATCTAGATCGAGCATAAATTAACACTGACAGTAAATATTACAGACCAGATATACTTGTATCTGTAGCTGTCAGTACAAGGGCAAGAGTTGCCAACCCATTTTTGTTTTTATGCTAAGCAAAAAAATACTTGACCCTTGACAAGCAGAGGCATAATAGCCCAAAATCTGTATGAATAAAATACACCCAACCAATAAAAACACTGAACGGATGTGGTTGGAAGGGCAAGGCCACAGTTTTATTGGTTTCAAAGCATTTTTGTTCCAACTTCAGCTTACAGTTCACAATAACAAATCAGTGCTGTCCATAGAAAAACTGTGTGCACCCAACGTAAAATGGCCTTTCTTAACCATCAGTTCAAGACATAATTTGTGGACCATTAGACCGCTGGCGAGGTAAATCCAGCCAATATAGATGTGACAATCAGAAGAAAAGTGGGAGGCCATCAAGAAGCAGAACGCATGCGTAGTGCTTGGGCTTGATGCTTGATCTCAGGACCTGAAATTAAGAATCTCACCACTGCCAACATTGTAGTGCTATGGTGCTTAATCTCAGAATTTAATGACCAGTTCTTGAAGAGATCTGTAATTGCCTGGAACTGTTCATCTCAAATTAATTTGCAATGACCCCAAGGAAACTAATTATTAAAGTGGTTTAAAACTCTTGACATTAGCAGTGAAATAACACACAATTATAAGAATGAAAAATGACAGTTTACAAAATATAGAGGTCTAAGGTCTTTCTCATGGGTTCCTTCCATCTTAGAAGGAAGACCAAACCTGCAGACCTCTGCAGGCTTCTGAGGTTCAATTGTCTCCCATCGTAAAGCCTAGTCTTCACAGCACACTTTTGAGTCTTGATCTTATAGAGTTAAAAGCAATGTCTCAGCAGTATAATGCTATTTCAAATTCCAGCAGCAGCTCTACGTCAGACGCTTAATAAACCACTGAGCTAGCTGTCAAATTTGTTGCTCTGTAGTAACCAAGACTGTTGTTCTGTAAATTCTATTATTGGCTTTAGTACAATCCAAGATAATGACTTAATATGAAGATTATATGTTAATCTAGCAATGCTGGCTGGATGTGGACTCTGTAAATGTGACCTTTAAATGCACCCATATGTAGGTAATGCACCTTGTGGCCCACTTATAGGCATAGGCGCTAACCAGTTATCTTTAGCTTCTCTGATGAATTAGGAAACATACAGTAGGCCCAACAGTAACCTTATGCTTATGCCATCCTTCCAACAGTCCTGAACCCCATTTCACTACAGCCCACCGGTCCATACACAAAGCCCATTTCAGTCTTTTAACGAATTCCCAACAATAATTCCCAACTTCGGAACCTGAGGAAGAGGGACAATTGGATGTAGAGAGGACATGTTGAGTGCAAAGTTCACCGCAGAGAAATGCAGCCATGATGACATTATATTGAATGTAAGGCATGGCTCCAATAGGAAGAGGTAAATAAAGAGTGAGCCCCCTTGTAGTATACTCCATGAGCTCCCTTGTAGTATATTCCATGAGCTCCCTTGTAGTATACTCCATGAGCTCCCTTGTAGTATACTCCATGAGCCCCCCTGTAGTATACTCCATGAGTCCCCTTGTAGTATACTCCATGAGCCCCCTTGTAGTATACTCCATGAGCTCCCTTGTAGTATACTCCATGAGCCCCCTTGTAGTATACTCCATGGGCCCCCTTGTAGTATACTCTATAAGCCCTCTTGTAGTATACTCCATGAGCTCCCTTGTAGTATACTCCATGAGCCCCATTGTAGTATACTCTATGGGCCCCCTTGTAGTATACTCCATGAGCCCCCTTGTAGTATACTCCATGGGCCCCCTTGTAGTATACTCCATGGGCCCCCTTGTAGTATACTCTATAAGCCCCCTTGTAGTATACTCCATGAGCTCTCTTGTAGTATACTCCATGAGCACCCTTGTAGTATACTCCATGAGCCCCCTTGTAGTATACTCCACGTACATATGAGTCTCTGTTTCCCCAAAACACTCCTTAGTTACTGTGCCATATGCAACAGTCTCACACACATACATAAACCTCAAGCCAAGGGATAGTTTTAAAAGAAAATTAAACATATTTATTTCCCTACATAAAATACAAACAGAGAACTAAGACTTTGTCTGAAACTACCTTAAAGAAAAACTTTATTAAAACAGTTAGATACAACTCAGCAACCAGCGAAATTTGAGACAATAAACAATTTGCTTCGTAGTTTGTAATGTAAAGTAAAGCTTACAGACTAGTGAGGTCAGGAGTATGTAATATACAGCATAGCATATATAGTATAGAATGTAGAGTGCAGGGGTCAGGACGATGTAATGTAAAGCATATAATGTAGAGTGCAGGGGTCAGGACTATGTGATGTACAGCATAGAATGTAGAGTGCAGGGGTCAGGACTGTGTAACATACAGCATAAAATGTAGAGTGCAGGGGTCAGGACTGTGTAATGTACAGCATAGACTGTAGAGAATACAGGGGTCAGGGCTGTGTAATGTACAGCATAGAATGTAGAGTGCAGGGGTCAGGACTGTGTAACATACAGCATAGAATGTAGAGTGCAGGGGTCAGGACTGTGTAATGTACAGCATAGAATGTAGAGTGCAGGGGTCAGGACTGTGTAACATACAGCATAGTATGTAGAGTGCAGGGGTCAGGACTGTGTAATGTACAGCATAGACTGTAGAGTGCAGGGGTCAGGACTATGTAATGTACAGCATAGAATGTAGAGAGTACAGGGGTCAGGGCTGTGTAATGTACAGCATAGAATGTAGAGTGCAGGGGTCAGGACTATGTAATGTACAGAATAGACTGTAGAGTGCAGGGGTCAGGACTGTGTAATGTACAGCATAGAATGTAGAGTGCAGGGGTCAGGACTGTGTAATGTACAAAATAGACTGTAGAGTGCAGGGGCTAGGACTATGTAATGTACAGCATAGAATGTAGAGAGTACAGGGGTCAGGACTGTGTAATGTACAGAATAGAATGTAGAGTGCAGGGGTCAGGACTGTGTAATGTACAGAATAGAATGTAGAGTGCAGGGGTCAGGACTGTGTAATGTGCAGCATAGAATGTAGAGAGTACAGGGGTCAGGACTGTGTAATGTACAGCATAGAATGTAGAGTGCAGGGGTCAGGACTGTGTACAGGACTGTGTAATGTACAGAATAGAATGTAGAGTGCAGGGGTCAGGACTATGTAATGTGCAGCATAGAATGTAGAGAGTACAGGGGTCAGGACTGTGTAATGTACAGCATAGAATGTAGAGTGCAGGGGTCAGGACTGTGTACAGGACTGTGTAATGTACAGAATAGAATGTAGAGTGCAGGGGTCAGGACTATGTAATGTGCAGCATAGAATGTAGAGAGTACAGGGGTCAGGACTGTGTAATGTACAGCATAGAATGTAGAGTGCAGGGGTCAGGACTGTGTACAGGACTGTGTAATGTACAGAATAGAATGTAGAGTGCAGGGGTCAGGACTATGTAATGTGCAGCATAGAATGTAGAGAGTACAGGGGTCAGGACTGTGTAATGTACAGCATAGACTGTAGAGAATACAGGGGTCAGGGCTGTGTAATGTACAGCATAGAATGTAGAGTGCAGGGGTCAGGACTGTGTAACATACAGCATAGAATGTAGAGTGCAGGGGTCAGGACTGTGTAATGTACAGCATAGAATGTAGAGTGCAGGGGTCAGGACTGTGTAACATACAGCATAGTATGTAGAGTGCAGGGGTCAGGACTGTGTAATGTACAGCATAGACTGTAGAGTGCAGGGGTCAGGACTATGTAATGTACAGCATAGAATGTAGAGTGCAGGGGTCAGGACGCTGTGTAATGTACAGCATAGAATGTAGAGTGCAGGGGTCAGGACTATGTAATGTACAGAATAGACTGTAGAGTGCAGGGGTCAGGACTGTGTAATGTACAGCATAGAATGTAGAGTGCAGGGGTCAGGACTGTGTAATGTACAAAATAGACTGTAGAGTGCAGGGGCTAGGACTATGTAATGTACAGCATAGAATGTAGAGAGTACAGGGGTCAGGACTGTGTAATGTACAGAATAGAATGTAGAGTGCAGGGGTCAGGACTGTGTAATGTACAGAATAGAATGTAGAGTGCAGGGGTCAGGACTGTGTAATGTGCAGCATAGAATGTAGAGAGTACAGGGGTCAGGACTGTGTAATGTACAGCATAGAATGTAGAGTGCAGGGGTCAGGACTATGTAATGTACAGCATAGAATGTAGAGTGCAGGGGTCAGGACTGTGTAATGTACAGAATAGAATGTAGAGTGCAGGGGTCAGGACTATGCACAACTAACACAGATCACTGAATGCAGGAGGCAGTAGTATGTAACATAACAAAAGATAATAGAGTATGAGTATTTTATCTGCAAAAGATAGACACACACAAAAAAACATGAACACATTGCAATTTAACAGCAGTAATTGTGTTTGCCATAGCACCAAACACATATTCTTTTCTGACTAAGCAAGGAAATGCACATCAAATATTTCACTGGTTGCTTCTGGCAAATTTGTTATGAAGTATTTGAAAATCTACAACAGAATCATTTTAAAAAATAAAACCAAAAGACACGTAAATACTATTTGTTGATTAAAGCACTAACTGGCTAATTTTGTGCCCCTCTTTCTCCCACTCGTATTCCTGCTGTGCAGAGGAAGCTGATATGAAGACATGTTAGGTACTTACAACAGCTGCTTTTAAAAATACATTCAATATTTTATTATTATATAACCAGATCAAATTCTGATCGTCTAATATCTGCCAGGAGCTCAGGTTTAAAATCCCCACATAATTTTCTAGTGAGTCAGCTGAACTATAGCCAAACAACCTGATCTGGTTTTTGTGTCAAACAAGCACATTTTGTACAGTGTGGATGGTTGATCTGAGCTGGCTGGTGGCCAGAGATAAGGATTTTGCTATAACTATGGTTCAGTTTCATCTTGTCTTTCAATCTCCTTAGGCTGCGTGTTGCAGCACGGTCCTGGTAAATCATCCACCTGTCAGGGCAGAAAATACTACAATACACCATATAAAATACACTGCCCTCCAGGACACATGGTGACGAAGCGGAGCTGCGTTCCTGGAAAACCATTGAAACAATAAAGAAAGATTTTGAATACCTTTGTTTGAAAGTCATAAAATGAATTAGGAGAATCTGCCTGCGTCATTGGAACTATACCTAAATGTATAAGAATGATTTCCATCACCATATTAGACACAACGGAAAATGATCAGTTCAAGGTTACCTTCAGGCAAACAGGTGAATACACACTATATATTATATATACACACACAACTGCCACGTTGCATAGCTAGGAACATGGAGCAATACAGATATGCGCAGTTCAAACATTCCATCACAAGTGTTGGCCATTTTCGTTTTGCCATCTATATGGTGTTGGAGAATGCTCGTGTAGCAATGACTCCCTAAGGAGCTGCTGGAATGTTGGCTTTTGCCTATCCCAGTGGTGATCCACCCTTAAAGGGTTTATTCACCTTTATAGAAAAATAACCTATGCTGTCCCTAAACACCATCCCATGACCTTGAACTGAGCGGATTTTACAAATATGCATTTATGCAGCTTTCTTCTTCAATATGTTTTATTAGGTTTTTGTGGAATACAAGACAAGCAAATCACACATAGTTACAGCTGTGTAAGGCAACAACGTGTCGCCTACACTTTTGGCGGCATATCATAATACACATAGCCAATAGGGTGGGAGGGGGGAGTTGGAGGGGGTGGAATAAAACTGATTATCGCTGGGATATATTATAGTATGAGGACACTTATGGAAGAGGAGTTTTGGCTGTTGGGGGGGGGAAAAAAAAATGCATTTATGCAGTTTTCATAACTTTTGTCCCAAAAATCCTTCCAGTTCCCAAAAGTCCATCCTGCCTTCTTTTCAGGATGGACCGCCCTTGGGAACTGAAGTGAGCACCATCCTTCTCTCGATCCACAGCCAGGGCCGGATTTACTCTCTTTGCTGCCCCAAGGCCAGGTTCCTCAATGCGCCCCCTACCCCCATGGAGAATGGCAGACCTGCAGGCTGCAAACAAGTGATCTCCAAGACATCGCGGCTTTCCCGCTGTATATTTAGCTCCGCTTGCCCAAAGTAGGGCTAAATGTAGAAAACAACTACCCCTGCTGCCCCGAGGCCGGGCCTTGGTTGGCCTTGTGGGAAATCCGGCCCTGTCCACAGCACATGTGCAGTGTGCTCTGTCTCTGACAATTATAACTGCAGCAAAGTAAGTGCCGTTTATTCCCCTAGATGCCTGTAAAACGGCCCTGCCAGAATGCACTAGGCGAACGAAAGGGAATGACTTTAAACCAACAATAATATTACGTAAGATGCAAGGTGCAAAAAAAATGTGGCCTAACTACTACGTACAGGCTCCATCTAACTATTAAGGGCACACCACTTATAAGGACAAGCTGGTGGTGGGGCCCCTGGACTTTATGTTGGAGCACTCACCCTCACAGCGAGGGTATCTGCAATGGCAATGGAGGGAATACTGGGTCCTGGGCAGAGCTCTACTACAGAAGGCAAAGTTCCAAGGACGGCAAGCAATCAAGTATATTTCAAATTAGGGTGGCCAAAAGGCTTCTCACTACTCTGATACTGCGAGAAGGTCCCGATGGCAAACATTTTAATGAACTCTGACCCAACAGGCTAGGTGATGACTGATGCAACACCGGTCACTTCTCCCCTGAATGTCTCCAAGCCGTTCATATGTCTCTGGGAGCCAGACAAGAGGTAACATGCAATGCTCTGAGCCTCCGCTCTCAAACCTGAAGTGGACAAGAGCTGGCACAAGCTGTGATTAAGGTCCCTTGGTGGACTGAAACATGTTAGCAATCTTTGGAGCTGCTTATGTTCCTTTCCAATATAGAGATGCCATTAAGAGGATTCCTACGAGTGCCAGCTCTTTTCCACTCAATTTTGCTGATTGGGTCCGACAGAGACTTACGCTGAGCACCGCAGCTTTATATTTGCATTGTATCCTGTCAAACCTGCACCTGTATCTTCTGCCCACATGGGTCCTCTAGTTCAGCACTGCAGCACCATCCTCTGGTCTCAGTGTCTTTCCTGGTTCTCCGTGTCTCTTTCAGCTTCTATTCTCAGTGCCTGACCTCAGTACCAGGTCTCTCAGTGCCAGGTCTCTCAATGTCAGGTCTCTCAGTGCCAGGTCTCTCAGTGTAGGGTCAGGGTTTAAGTTCCTTGCCACGGCTGCAGCCAGTCCTCCTCTCTTCTCTCCTGGCTGAGCTGTCCATTCATGGCTCAGCAGAGAAGAAGTAAACTGTGGCCGCAAGGATGCATAGTTATGCGGCTTCCACCTCTTAAAAGGGGCCGCCATCCGGGGCTACACTCGCAATGGAATGCTAGAACTGTGTAAGCCCCCTTCACTGAATATGTATGACATGTATAAGAAAGAAAGAATTCCTTACTTTACTTACTACAACAAATGACTACCAAAGTCAGGCAATTATTTAGATCTGAACACTTTATTCAAATCAAAATTAGACCAGAGAAATACAATTCCCATATGAAAATGTTTAGGACCATCAATGCTGTTTCAGCAGGTACACCCCAAATCAGAACAGGAAGTAATAATAAATATCTCCATGATGTTAAATCATCTGGTCAAAAATAAAGAAAAATTCTCTAGAGCAGGCATGTAATACTGATGTTTTTTTGTGGCCCTTTCACTCCTTCTTTGTGGCCCTCAGCTGGTTTTAGAACTTTATCTAAAGAAGAACTTCAGGGAAAATAATTATTAACCCTTGAAGTGGGGCTACCACCACACTGCAAGAGTTACCCGCTCGTTTTGGTCTATGGAGAAAAATAAAGTTATACTCACCTGGTCCTCCGAGCCAGCTTGGTCTTAGACCAGTCCCTGGAGCCTCTCTTCCCCTCCACTGCACCGATCTAAGGTCCCATAAAGCATTACATCCTTTACACAGTCTATAGGACGTGAGGATGCCGAGGGACATACCATCGCTGCAACATAGCAGGATATAGGTTGGAGGGAGTGCTGTCAAAGCCAGCCTGCTCAGAAGATCAAGAAAGTATATTGTTGTTAGTTTCCTCCCTGAAGCAAAATGAGCACTTAACCCTTGCAGTGCGGGGATAGCCCAACTGGAAGGGTTAATAATAATTTGTCCCAGAGTTCTGCTTTAAATAAAGCCACTGTTGTTCTCCAATTAATAAAGGCCACATTGTTTTGCAGCACAATACTTTGGGACATGGCCAATTCCTTTGGCATAGATGTTGTCACTTGCAGTTACTACTATTGTTACAGTGTTAATTACCAAGGTGCTATATTTTTCCTGGAACGCACTGTGGCCCTCTGTAGCCATGATGCGGCCCTTTGAAGAATCATTCACGGTGGAATACATTTCGCATCAGTGACTCACTTTTAGCCATAAGATTACAAGCCTGCCCACCACGACAAGGCAGATCCTTTCAGGCCGGACGTACACTAAACTATGCTAACTGTCCCTAATCCATGCTGAGTATTGTTTTTCGAGTGTTGGGTGCCTGCTTGTACTATGTCTCATCCTCTAATCCTGTGCGTGACCTACCCAGAGCTGCCTTATTCCTCTACCTCTCCTCTAGCAAGAAGGATCAGATCACTGAGTGGGTCAGCGGGACAGGGACAAAGACATTTTTGAGCACACTACACCACTGATCCTGGACCGAGAGAGTGATATTTCAAGGGACACTCAGCTTAGGGTTGCCACTTTTTCTTCAAGTGAAACCCGAACACTCTGGCACCGCACAGCAATTTTTTAGGTGGGAAATATATAGGAGAGAGTGAGAAGAGAGAGCCAGGAGAGCGTGAGGATAGACAGTGAAGAGAAACAGCCAGGAAAGAGTGAGGAGAGACAGTGAGGAGAGACAGCCAGGAGAGAGAGCGAGGAGAGACAGCCAGGAGAGAGCGAGGAGACAGCCAGGAGAGAGAGTGTGGAGAGACAGCCAGGGGAGAGTGAGGAGAGACAGCCAGGAAAGAGCGAGCAGAGTCAGCCAGGAGAGACAACCAGGAGAGAGAGCGAGGAGAGACAGCCAGGAGAGAGCGAGGAGGGACAGTCAGGAGAGAGAGTGCGGAGAGACAGACAGGAGAGAGCGAGGAGACAGCCAGGGGAGAGAATGAGGAGAGACAGCCAGGGGAGAAAGTGAGGAGAGACAGCCAGGAGAGGGAGTGAGGAGAGATTACTGCAGAAAAGTCTATTTACTATCAATGTCCAAGATGGTTGTACGGTTCCATGAAGAGGGAGCACAGATGGTTTCAGCGGGTTGGCAGAGGTCTAGCCTATGCTCAATTGTTTGTAACAATTCTCACATAAGAACACTCGTAAAAAAAAAATGTGCGTCATTTAAAACATTTATAGTGACTGATGTCAGACCTCACACATGGCCCTGTGTGTTCTTATTCATGAATAGACCATGACCATCTCAAACGTAGCTCAACGAAGTTCATTAACAAACTCAATAACCAGTTCCAGCTGCTGTGTTAAGAGATTGGTGGGGGTACGGGTCCTCAAAGCCTACAGCGAGGTGTGGGTGGACAAGGTGAAGGGCATTATGGGAAAGTCTAGTAATAGTTTCATAAGCCTGTGCACTGGGCGACTATACACCATTGTGCTCAGTTGATGAGTCTTGTTCACTGCCACATTCTGTAGAGCCTAGGGCTTGACATGACTTTAATCTTCTTATAACTCTCACGCTACAAAAGCTATGACAATAATCCAGGTGGTTCTTTGACCCTAATGTAATTTTTAAACATTAACCTTTAATTCTTTTGACTTCTGGGCTTAGCTAGATTTCTATAAAAGACAACAGGAAAAACATGAAACTTATTATTGTACTTGTGCTGCCCCTTTGCCTATTTGAGAACAACCTTGACTGTCAATTTTGTACCATGCTTCATTTCTACCTGCTGTCAGCTGTTGCCAGTTTGAGTGTAACCAAGGGCCACAACCTGGTAGCCATGTGCAGCAAAGTCCATCATCCCTTTTGGGGTGCTCTGGTGACCACCAGTTGGTTGCTTAGATCCTCTTTTGGGCCTACATTCTCCTGATCTCCCCTCGAAGGTGCACTACCTCTGTAACAAGGGTTCATCCCCCTAAATCATAACCCCATAAAAACCTTAAGCATAGCAGTTAAACTAAATTACCTCACAATATCCTAACCTTACCCTAATTTGTAAAACTACACTAGCCCATATTGCAGCATACTCACCTTACCCTGTGCAAGGAGCAAAGGGTGACAAATCAACTCAAATGTAACAGTGCCAAGATGCTGGAACTGAACATATCCAGTCACAATCTTTTAGAGCACCTCAGCAGCTCTTAAATCTTGGGCTCTCCGTTATGCATATCCTAACTTTGGCTTTCAAAACAACATCCACATCTCCCTCTCCTGTCCACCGCACCTCACCATTAATCCATAAATATGAAATAAAAGGGTGACTTCACTGACCAACGGTTGGTTAATGGACATTGGGCGGTTTCAGGGCTCTTGGATGCTTTCTCATCATGGTATAGTTTCAGTGTTTCCTGGACAGCTTTAGCACTCTCTCAATTTTGTTTGCTAACACAAGTTGCTTCCCAACCGCAATCTGTGCCAAGGACACAGTCATAAATATTTTCCCCTATGAGAGCCAGCAGCAAATCTTTTGGCGGCTGCTGGCTCTCGATCCTGGCTATCAATGACAGCTGGGGTCCACAATGACAATCAGGAACCAATCAGGGTGGATTCTGATCATGTGAGCACTATGTCAGCTCTGATACAGTGATCACATGTAGGCTGGATGCATCCCCAGCAAAAATGAGATCTTTCAGATAGACACTACCACCTTCAGGCAGTAGAGTTATTCTGCTGCACCATCAATTTAAAGCCCAAGTACGGGCAGGTTTAAAGAGAACAAAAATTCTTCTTCCTCAAGAAGACCTCGCTGCCATGCAGGAAGTACTGCAAATCATTTTATTTATATAGTGGAGGAAGTCCAGCTCCCACTGTACTTCTTGGCTGCTTCGGCTGTAAGTGCTGCAGATCTCATAGACCCCAACACTACAGTCGCACCTTTGCCGCTCTCTCCTCCTGACCATTCACAAAACACACAGCCCCAGGCTCTGTTTGCAAATGTCCTGCAGGAAGGGGTGGAGGGGGGAGTGTGACTGTAGCACTGGGGTGTATGAGACCTGCAGGGCTTACAGACAGAGTAGCCACACTACAGAGGAAGGTGGACTTTTTCTGCCATATAAACTAATGATTAGCAGTACTTAGAAGTATGCCTGCATGACAGTGAGGTCCTCCCAGGGAAGGAGAACGTTTGCCTGCTGTAAACCTATTGAAGGTAGTCCTGGCAGGAGTTAAAGTGACATTAAACCCTCAGATTTTTTAACATAAAACAATACTGCAATGTGTGCCTTACTGTAATCCATGGTAGTTTCCCTTCTCTTTGCTGCTCTTCCTTTTAAATCCGTATCTCTTCTCATGCTGGGCAGAACTTCTGTTTTGCAGCAGACTGCCTTGTCTCTGAAATGGATACATGGTGTCTGTGTGTAGGTTCACAACCTGAGCCAGCACTACAGGAAGAGGCACTCAGCTGCAAAGGGAAGTTCTCCACCAGCATGAGAAGACATGAGGATTTAAAAGGAAGAGCAGCAAAGAGAAGGGAAACTACCATGGATTACAGTAAGGTGCATATCACAGTATTGTTTTATGTTAAAAAATCAGAGGGTTTAATGTCACTTTAATAGTTCAACTGTCAGATTTAATTACACTATTTAAAAAAAAAAAAAAAAGCTTTGAAAATTTGTAAACCAAAAGCTACTCTACCTTTTATATTTTTGAGCATTTGCTAGCCTATAGTTAAAAAAAAAAAAAAAAAAACAGCAGTGTGCCAAATAGAAACCTTAAATGTCCTTAAAATATGCATCAAAATTAAATCAAATCAAAATGATCTGATTTTTTTGTGTAATATTATTTCTGATGGCTCTTTTGCCTCCCTTTTAAATATTTAGGGGCTGGTTTACAAATCTTCCACCTAGCATAGAGCTGGGCGAATGCTGTTTGCATGGCACTACTGCCACTAGATGGCGCTGAGGAGAGTAGGAATTTCCTATGCTAGTTAGCCCCATCTAGTGGCAGTATTGCTGTGCCAATGGCATTTGGCCAGCTATAGGCTGGGTGGAAGATCTTTTAATCAGTGCCTAAAGCTGGCCATACACCTATAGATTATCAGCAGATTTTCTATGGTCAGATGGAAAAAGTGCAACAGATTCCTCCATCTACGCTAAACTGTGTGGATGGAGGAACCTCCCAATGGGCCAAGCTTCAGTATCTTGCTGGTCGGCCCCGCTGGCTCTCAAAATACCTGAACAATCTAATTGGATGCGGGCATTGTTCAGGTATTTTGAGAGCCAGCGGGGCCAACTAGCAAGATACTGAAGCTTAGCCCAGTGGGAGATTCCCCGATCCACACAGTTTAGCGTAGATGAAGGAATCTGTTGCACTTTTTCCATCTGACTGTAGAAAATCTATAGGTGTATGGCCAGCATTAGTCTTCATCAAAACCAGATTAAAGCTGTGAATCTAAATGGAAATTCTAGTTATTTTCACTTCGCTCAAGTTTACAGTTGCTATAAGATTTATTTTGTTACAATTATGTTTTGTACCCATTTCTGCCTTCTAGTAGTTATATGCATATTTATCTATCTGTATATAGGTATATAATGTATGTACGTATACTGCTGATATATTGCATCCTGCAAATGTCTGTTCTCGGGTATTCTATTCGTCAACATGGCACAGTACACAGTACAGTACTGAGATCATGGATAAGGTATTGTTCACATTCTGCCATTTCCATGTATGATTGTGCAAAATCCCATTGTATTCTGCAGGACTTGTCCCCACAAGTGTACTGCGTTTCAGCATTTTAGTATAGAGTCCTGCATGCTCCATTTTCCAGCGTTGACCTAAATGGTTTTATTCAAGTTGCCAAATGGGATCTTTCAATGCAACACTAAGCATTCAAAACAGCATGATGGACATCAATATGACTTAAAATAATAATAGCGTCTAGAGACACCCTGTCACCTGTCAATTCCCATTTAGGATAAAGTGACAGGTTCCCATGTATGAACCCCTACCCGCTAGTCTCTGTACCCCCACCACTTTGTTCTATTGGAGCCTTTGTTAAGTACCCAGTGTGATGGTGGCAATCTCAAAATCCACCACTGCCGTCAGAATTTGATGATGACACTCTCAGCCTCACTCTGCACACAGATTTTCCAGTTCACAGGACCACAATCTAAGTGCCAACAGACTGAGAATGATCATCACAGGGTTCGGTTAACTTCGTACACACAAACAATAGCTGCCACCATGTGTTTTAACGGAAACACAAACCATTCACCATCTCTGCTGAAACATTTTTGTAACTTTTAGGAAATGTCAGTGACACCCACAGCTTCATCCTTCTCCCTTTTCCATGCAAGTACATGGACGGCTGCTGGAGACTGCTCCGTTCCTTGTGATCTGTGTACTCAATAGGAAGGTAAGGAAAGTGGAGCTGTGGGAGTTGGAGCTGTTTGGAAATATGGTGACTGTAAGTACTTGGGCATAATTGTAAAAAAATACTTTGCTAGGCAATGTATATTGATTTGAAGGTTTAATACTACTTTAACAATGTTTGTCTTGTCTTTGGCCCCACCAGAGTCTAATTCTGACCCTCAGAATGACTCTCACCAACCAGGTATAGTTCCAATGGAAAACTGAGAGCTCCCAGCTACCAATTTCAGCAGCTTTGTATGGACCCTCTAAATGGTGTCTACAGAAATTACCTTACCAATTAAAAGGTCTGAGCGGCGTGGCTGTGTTTTATAATATTTCAACTTAGTGCCCATTTTTCTAACTGTAGCAATATTTCCTGATGCCTGCATTTTGCTGTATGACATCCAACACATTGTTGCACACAACAAAATCACATTCTGCACCCAATAATATAGGGAGGTTTGGTATCTCAGTGATCAGTGCTTTCTTATACATTCGTATAAATACCAAATGGACAGAGCCCCTGGACCCCGAGATAACAAGCATCGAACCCCCCTATCCCCCAGAACAACCATTCACTGATAGCACATCCCCCCACCAGAACGACCATTCAACAACAGCAACTACCACCCCACCTCTCCCAGGAAAAAACATTCACTGACAGCACATCTCCCCAACGGAACGACCATTCACCAACAGCAACCACCACCCCACTTCCCCCATGAGAAGGCCATTCACTGACAGCACATACACCAAACAGAAAGAATATTCACAGACAGCAACCACCACCCCACCTCCCCCCAGAACAACCATTCACTGACAGCACATCCCCCCACCAGAACGACCATTCACTGACAGCACGGGTTCATGTCCTTTTAAAAGTCATTTTCAATATTTATCAATCTGGGATTAGGATTAAAATGATCCATGGTGATCCTGCCATGGAAGTCCTTGTTCAGGCACTTCCTGTTATAGGGTGAAAATGCACTGTCCTTGTTCAGACACTTCCTGTTATAGGATGACAACGCTTTGTCCTTGTTCAGACACTTCCTGTTATAGGGTGAGAATGCACTGTCCTTGTTTAGGCACTTCCTGTTATAGGGTGACAATCCTCTGTCCTTGTTCAGGCACTTCCTGTTAAAGGGTGAGAATGCACTGTCCTTGTTCAGACACTTCCTGTTATAGGGTGACAATGCTCTGCCCTTGTTCAGGCACTTCCTGTTATAGGGTGAAAATGCTTTGCCCTTCTTCAGGCACCTCCTGTTATAGGGTGAAAGGGTTTTGCCCTATAATGAGGCAGCCTGAGCTCTTAGCAACCTGTGATGCTCTGGCTGACATACCACCCAGCTTCTGGGTAGGTAGCACACATCCCCAGTAATGAGCATCCACCGACAGCAACCACCCCCCCCCCCCCCCCCGGAAAGACCATTCACTGACAGCACATCCCCCCCGAAGGAATGACCATTCACCAACAGCAACCACCAACCCACTTCCCCCCGGAACGACCATTCACTGACAGCACATCCTCCCAATGGAATGACCATTCACTGACAGCACACACACCCTCCCTTCATGAATGACCTTTCAGGGACACCCCTGTTCAGCACTATCAGGTGGGTTTGGGAGGCTACGGCCACTTGTCCCATCTTCCCCCAGTGCTACAAGATGTATATGTTGCAACATCTTACCAATATTTACAAATCAGCCGGAGAGTTTATTTTTTGGGGGGAATTCCCCTCTAACTATACATAATAGAGACTTTGTCAACACAGAAAAACAAAGTCAGATTTCTCATTTAACTTTATTGACAATGTCAACAGAACAAAAAGGAAAACAAAGGAAATGCGGGCTCTGAAAAAAGGCACAAGAAAGTTATGTGAGTTTTGCTCTAAATGTCTCCTTAATGCCAAACCTAAAAATAAAATAATCCTCTGTCAATCAGAGTCAGCGGTGTACAGCACAGGAGCCCCAGAAATATGTAAACTCAGCTTACTGAGAGCGCGCAAACAAAACTTCCGTGTAATTGGAGCTATTTAAAGGAATGTTATTGCCAAACAAAATATGAAGAGCCATTGAACAACTTCATACACCATGTCCAAGCTCCGCAGTCAGTGACCAGAAAGAAGTATCCAGCAGCGGAGGACAGGGCAGGGGGGGGACAACAGAGAATGTGGCCCCTGGTCCAGTATTATTAATAGTGGGCCGTGGGCCGTGAGTGGAGATGCTGCCCCATTCAGACTTCAATCAGCGCGGAATCCACAGTCAGTGCTCCCTGTTGAGACTTGTCATCACGGCTCCTGGCAGAGGGAAGCCTTCCAGTATTTGCTCCTTTACATCTTTCATATGTTACAGTATATGACTGAATGCCGATAGAGGAAATTAAGAAAGAGCTGGAAGAATGCAAAACTGTGCAATACATTGTGCCACTTGAGTCCCAAGACCTTTTCCTTCCTTGCATTGTCCATTTAATAAATACACCACATTAATAAAAGAAGAAATGTTCATTTGTTAAATTTTGCATTCAGGACTGCAGAGCATTGCAACCTTGATCAGTGCGTCATGCGTGCAATGAACAGACTGCTGAATGTTTATATCCCGACCCCAGGTGTGTACGGAGGTACAGACGTACTCTTACGGAAGTAAACAATGGACTATAAGTGTGATGACGTCACCGCACTTGTACTCCATTGAGATCAACAAGTTTCTTTTGATAAAGATGTCACCAGCACACAAAAGTAACCGTTCATTTATTGACTGATTTTGTCACACAAGTTCCTTTGCCGCAGTGGCAGATGGGCCTTGTAGCCTTTCCATTCACAGATCTCTGTGAATGGATGATGCGGCTGTGCAGTGGAGACTAGGGTTGCCACCTGTCCAAGATTCACCCGGACAGTCCGGGTTTTGAATGCTCAGCAGCAGAAACCCGGACACAAGATGTTAGGCAGACAGGGGCAACCAAAATGAAGATTGGGGCTACTGGCACCCCACAAAAATAGTCTCAACTGTGATATTTACATATGAATGGTTGGCGCTATTTACATATGAATAAGTCACGACACCTTTTCCCAAAAAAATTTTAGCGTGTCTCTAGAGTGTTCGGGTTTCAATTGAAGAAAAGGTGGCAACCCTAGTGGAGACACACCCAAACACAGACCAGGTGCAATCAGCCAGCAATAGATTACTATAGCAGTGATCTATTGCTGCAAGGAGATGCTGGACAGAGCTGCAAGAAAAAGTGCCGTGTTGTTCCTGTTCAGCATAAGTAACATCAGTTGTAACTGATTCTAAGCTCACTCCTGTGATGGACTACAATCACATTACAAAGAAATTAGTAAATGAAACATGAGAGTGTAGTTAGGGTTGCCACCCGTACGGGTTTCACCCGTACAACCTGGGTTTGGAATCATGTGCCCGGGTCTGTGGCCACCTCCCGCCCGGGCACATGATTCAAACATTACAATGCCGCATACCTGCATTTCTTGCGGCGGGCGGAGGACGGCGGACGCCAGGTGGCGCTGTCTCCTGTTCCTCGACTCTCCCTCCCTCCTCTTTTTCCTCCACGGCTGTAGTGGGAGGAAGTGACATCAGGGAGAGAGGGAGCCGTGAGGGACGAATCTTCCTCCGGCAGCCAGCAAGCCAGCCAGCAGGGGTGGAGAGCAGCGCTTTCGTCTGGCATCCATCACAGGCTCACTGCTTCAAACAGTAACCCTCTGTAACCCTAATGCACCTTTGATCACATACAGTTGCCACATATAATAGTCATGAGACAAGAGTCCTACCCAAAAACTTGACGAGTCCGGCTGGACAATAAAGTGACACTAACCTCAGGATTTAGTCACCGCTCCAAGCTCACACCTGTGATGGACTACAATCTCAATATAAATTAGTAAACTAAACATGAGATTGTAGTCCATCACAGGTGTGAGCTTGGACCGGTGACTACTTTACAACACACCCAGGGACCATGGGGAACATAAGTAGCCACCCTCCAGAAGGAAGGACAATGTCAGCACCAATTCAGAGATGATTTGAGGATCTACAGCCGAGTGATACACAAATAAGATACATTTTTGTTAATGGTTAAGGTGTCACTTTAAATGATATACGTACACGAGGCAGCCACATTTGCCCATTACATATGTATGCTCTGCATTTGCTTTGTAGTGTTGCAGAGTGAGTGTTGCCCTGCCGATTTTCTTATCTCATTGCAGGTCTACCAGACCGGTTCTGCCTGATCACAAGGCAGAATTGATTTGAATTTCATTATTGAAAAAAAAAAGTTTGAGAATCTAATACTTTTTTAAGACACAAAAAGCCTCAGTTGGGCACACACAGTCAGATATTACTTCAGACTCTAGTCAGATATGCATCCGCACTTCCGGGTGCCACTGAAACAAGAAAATCAATGTTTTTCAATTGACCTCTCAGTGGTAATAATTATATGGCTGATCGGTGCATATGTCTATGAACATTCCTTTTTGCCTCTATTCACACAGCAGGAACTTTCAAAAAGATTTGCGGGGTGAATGGCTCTGTGAGTTGTTTCTAAATAGACTCCTATGATACACATTTCATATTTGAAAAACAATGAGAATAGGTATCAGCTGCAAGAGCCAGCCAGAAGAATGAGGTCAGAATTCCTCTACGTTCTGCCCCCAAATTGGTATGCATTTGGTTGGTGATCACAATGATGCACGAGAGACAGTAGAGATAAATGATGCGGGTGCATCGGCAGTCCTGAAAAATGTCAGCTACAGCTTCCAAAAACTGGACAAAATCTTTTTCAACAGTGGACAGGACAAGGTTCAAGGACCTTAAAAGTCATCAAAATGCATATTTTTCAATGTTATTGATTTAATTGATTTGATAGATTGAATTTGAAAGAAAACCTAATTGTAAGTATCCAGCATAAGCATCCGAAATATTTTTTTTTGGGGGTAAAGCTAAGGGTTGCCACCTGTCCAGGAATCTCCCGGACAGTCCAGGTTTTGAATGCTGTGTCCGGGTTTCATGGCAGCAGAAACCCAGACACAAGATGTCAGGCAGACAGGGGCAACCAAAATGAATATAGGGGCTACTGGCCCCCCACTGAAAATAGTCTCAACTGTGATATTTACATAATAATGGGTAGCGCTATTTACATATGAATAAGCCGCGACTCATTCTCCCCAAAAAATGTCCGCACGTCGCTAGAGTGTTCGGGTTTCGCTTGAAGAAAAGGTAGCAACCCTAGTAAAGCTGTGTATTTTCTTGTGGACAGATTGCAAGTGACAGCCACCTGCACAGAGTCTAGGGGAATTGTCCTTGAAGAGAGTTTGTTACCTGTATTTATTTACAGTATTTTGTACAGTTTGCAATCCTAAAGATTGTGACATTCACACAACTTTAACAATGACAAATAAGGTGCAGCTACATTGAGTTCCCAGCCCCACGTTCTGCTCACATGGAAATATCACAATGGTTGCTGCCGGTTGAAAAGGTCATTGTCGGTGCATGATGGCGCTCTAGTGGGGTCCTTGTTGTAAGTTTACAAGGAGTGTCATGTTTACCATCCATACAGTGACCTGTACCTTGAGAGAACCTGATCTTCCACATTGCATTGGAGATGAAAGTAGAGTTAGGTGAACAGGTTACTGCAGAGCACCAACGCAAAGCCATATTGTGCAGATGTCACAATGGCCATACTGAGTTCCCGGTCCAAGTCATCACCTCTGTATGTTTCAACATATCTACCTAGCAATCCGTCACTTCAATGACAGGAACAAACAACATAATCACAATATATGGCATATACAGGCTATTACACCTTGTGCAATGGAACCACATGCCCCAACCCGGCTCATATCATAAGATAAGGAGCAATATTCACACTTGGCCCAAGAGATGACAGTATGTAGGGGTTCAATAAAGGGGAATACCGAGTGCTGCTTAGTACTGCAAAAAGGTTGCATTGTATTGCAAAATCTCTGCAGGCTCAAATGTAAACTGTTCCCTTTTCTTTGGAGAAAAGGAAACAAGGCTTTCACCATGCTTGCTTCACCTCCATTGAGCTTTACTGTTTCTGTTATATGAGTATCTCCTGTCTGTGACCAAATTTATGAACCAACCTGAAGCCATCTTTTAATACTCTGACTGCTGTAGGGTGAACTCTGATTGGACACTGTGACATTTGCACCCCAGATGTAACTAGGAGGGGGCAGCAGGGGCAGCTGCCTATGGGGAAGAGGAGACTGGAAACACAGATTCAGGAAAAATATCTCGGAGGTTTGTCTGGGACACAAGTAAATCCATCAAATCACTGGGAAACAATCTTCTCAGGATCTCTGCCCTCTACGTGCAAGCATCATTCCTGCCAGGGTCTCCTGGACCCTATGTCCTTCTGACCATTCTCCTATTCCTATTAGATGACACTTCCTTGTCAGAGGTCATTGTGTTTTTGCTTCCCCCACCACAGTCCAGTCCCATTCACACATCATTCACTCGTCCCGTCCATGATTTTATCTCAGTGCCTCTTCTCTTTTCCATCTGTGCCCTGGTTCCTGCAGTCCAGGTGGCCTGATCTTCTGGCCCCTGTCCTGTATGGTTTTCCTACAACATTTATATCCCGGATCCTGTCTATATCCCCACTCTGTCCATATTCAACCCCCTACATCCTGTGGTCATAATCTCTACAGAGCTTCCTTCTGTATATCATGCTGTATGTGGTATACTGCACACAGCTCCACTCTGTACACTGTGATTTATACTTTGTACTTCACATAGCTACATTCTGCTCACTATGCTGTTTGTTGTATACAGCACACCGCTCCACTCTGCACATTATATTCTCCTATCCCATTATACTGTATGTGGTATACGGTACACCGCTCCACACTGCACATTATATTCTCCTATCCCATTATACTGTATGTGGTATACGGTACACCGCTCCACACTGCACATTATATTCTCCTATCCCATTATACTGTATGTGGTATACGGTACACCGCTCCACACTGCACATTATATTCTCCTATCCCATTATACTGTATGTGGTATACGGTACACCGCTCCACACTGCACATTATATTCTCCTATCCCATTATACTGTATGTGGTATACGGTACACCGCTCCACTCTACACGCTGTGCATTATATTCTCCTACTCCACTGTGCTGTATGTGGTATACGGCTCCACTCTAAAGATTGTGATTTACTCTCTGTACTTCACGCAGTTACACTCTGCTCACTATGTCTTGAGAAAGACCAGCAGTGCCTTGTAGAAATGTCGACCAATAAATGTATCTATGTTGTATGTTGTCTCATTGCAAGACCCAGGGGTGCCGCTTCTACTGGACCGTTTGTATGTAATTGCTTTTAGTGCACCCGGGCACCTTTCACTCCTGAGTGTGATGCCCACCATTGGACTCTGCTCACTATGCTGTATGTTGTGCACAGCACACCGCTCCATTCTGCACACTGTTATATTCTTCTACTCCGGCTACGCTGTATGTGCTATACTCCACAATGATATGCAATCCACACTGTGCTGTATGTGCTATACTCCACACTGATTTCCCCTCCACACTGTGCTGTATGTGCTATACTCCACACTGATTTCCCCTCCACACTGTGCTGTATGTGCTGTATGTGCTATACTCCACACTGATTTCCCCTCCACACTATGCTGTATGTTTGTTTTCCAGTGAAGGCTTGTAAACCATAACACCTGCAGCTACATGAACAAGGTGTAGCCATACATAACAAAGCAATAAATGTATATAATAGATGTTTCTGCCTTGGCTCACCTGCCTGGCTTTGTAAAGGACGTGCTTCCAGTCAGGCCAGGAAATACATGTAATTAGCAGGATTTCTTCATCTGAGCCTTAATGAGAGAAATATTTCATCACAAGGTATTCTGAATGCTATTAATGAAAAAGAAGTGCACCTGTGATATAACAATGCGGAGAGATTACGGGGCTGATGTATAAACGTTTCACCAAGCGTAATGCTGGGAGAATGCTGTTTGCAGTGGCATCACAGGGGGGGGGGGTCATTTTAGTGTTACCCCCTCTGAAAAGTCGGGGACTCAGTCTCGGACTGACAAGAGAGGAGAGGACCCAGCGTCAGACCTAATACCGCCGCCGAGCGCCCCCTCCTCTCATTGCCGGCGTCCATCACCAAGATGGCTGCTACCAAGTAAGCGTTTGTGACGTCATTACGCACATGCCCAATTTCTTGTGTATTGTTATTGTTAGGTAATGCTTACCAAACTATTGCTTACCTAACCTATGCTTACCTAACCATTGCTTACCTAACCTATGCTTACCTAACCATTGCTTGCCTAAGCCATTAAACGTTGCATCTTCAGTTGAATTTGGGGGAACAACATTCATTGTGTTGACCTATTCCAATTGCTTTTGTTTGATTTGCTCATTGCAAACACCTGATTGGCAAATTTTGGAAATAATAAAACATTGGATGGCAAAATTGGATAAATAATATCTTGCTCACTCAAGAACCTAGAGATTGGCATTGCTTGGCATTATCAACAGGGTTATTCACAAAATGGTGAAGGGTTTGGAGAAGGCCGGAGAAGTGAACAGTCTAGGACAACAGAGCTGAACTGGAAAGTGAGTTGAATTGTAGAACATTTCCAGTTCAGCTATGTTGTCCTAGATTGTTCACTTCTCCTGCCTTCTCCAAACCCTTCACCCTTTTGTGAATGACCCTGTAAGTCTGGTCTTCTCGGACACTCAGATCCTTCTCGGTTGTAGTTCTCCAATCAAAGTGACCCTGTATTTGTATGGCTATATGTAGCAAGTGCATTACTGGCAAGAAATAAAGGGGGAAAAAACAAAAACTAAAAAAAGGAAAATAAATGCAGATAGCACATTTAAGACCCCATTCAGACTTGTGGCACGTGTGAATGTGTGGCGTGTTTATGTGCTTTTTGTCACTTCTCAGAATAGGGCTGCCCTATGCATGACAAAGAAGCTCACGCAGCAATTTGAGTTGTGAGCTTCACGCATTTCTTGACTGTTCACTTTTGCGTGTTTGTCACAAGCGCAGTAAGATCTGTGTTTTGCTTGCCCCATTTGGGCCGCCATTAACAAGTAATAGCATTATTAACAAGTAATGCAACTTTTCTTGCTTTGCATGAATGCATGCAAATGTGCACACTTTTGCAGGTGTCAAGTGTGAATGGGGCCTAAGGTTTGGTAAGGTGCAATGCATTGATTTTTTTGGGGTTCAGATGCGTTTTAAAGTCTCACTTTTTTACCTTGTCAATAACGTGCAGAACAGAGCATGTGAGGAACAGCGCACATACAAGGGGCACTTGATTTGGAACAACAAAGGCTGTTTGTACATCAGGGCACTGGATATAAAGAATCTCCAAGTACACATGTTCTAGCTGTCACACTGGTGACATATTCTTGGCTGAGGTGATGACACATATTAAGTTTAGTGTCATAAGAAAATTGTGGTTTAACTCTCCGTAGTTCAGTTCCACCCAGTGCATGAAACTGCTGCCAGAAATATAATTATGGAGCAATTTGTCTTATACTCTTTGCCAAGTGCTGAAAAAGACAAGTTTATGGGGTATATAAATCTTCCTGTCACTCTCTCAGCATTCTCCATCAGTGCATGGAGAGACAGAGCACTGGGGCACAGGGGTCCCAAACTGTGAGTAGCTTAAGGGGCCCCTCACATGGCAGACTCAAGATGTAAAGGAACTGGAGGTAAGGGGGTTTCTGATACAGCAACTGCTGGTGGGCATAGTGGGATACCTGATGGTTCCCCTGAAGACTCTATTATAGATGATGTGTCTGTTACTGTTAGTCTCCCTTCTAACTTCTTACCATCTGTTGCATCTGCTTCTTTGTCAGCTGGGTCTATCTGGGATGATCATGCCTCAGCAAGGATGAATATGCGGCCTCCATGTCTATGTTCATGGGTCAGATTTCTGCTATGTTTGAAGCATCTGATCACTGTGGCAGTAAGCATAGTCCCCCTTCTCTGGCTCCTTCTGGATCCCAATCAGATGAGGAAATTGCTCATCCTCTCTTTTTTTGATCAGGATGATGAGGTTGAGGATTGTCACAAAACATACGTAGTACCATAGCAGTGTCAAACAAAGAAAGTTAGAGAACGAGCTTCTATTAATCTCCAATTCGTTTTCTCCCTAAAGTCACAGGTTTAAGTTCCTTGAAAAGGAAAAGGGTTCCAAAAACTCTAGTGGAGGAAGTTCTTTATGCTGATTGGCAACACCCAGAGAAGTTGTTTTCTCCTCATAAAGTTTTGTTCAGCAGTATCCATTTGAGGAACCTTTCCTTAGGGAATGGGGTGGACCGGAAGTGGACGCTGCTATTTCTTACCTGAAGAGTCTCTCACAGTTCCGGTAGAGGATGTACCTGCCTTTAAGGATGTTGTGGACAAACATTAGGAGGGCTTTTTAAGGCCCCTTTTCCCTAGTTGGCCCTACTTCTCAACCTGTTGTTGCAGCACTGGAGGTATGTCAGACCCTGGGGGTATGGCCAAAGGGTATGTCCAGAGAGCCAAGTTCTCTGTCCTCTGATCAGGAGGTTTCGAGAAATTTAGATCTCCTTCCTGGCGCTCTGCATTACTGTGTAGAGACTCTGGGTAACACAGTGCATTAGCTGTCTAGGCTGGGCCTTATTACAGTTCCGATGCATAGACTATTGTGGCTTAAATACTGGTTGGTGTTGCCTGCACATAAGAAGTGCTTGGAGAGAATTCCCTGTGCTGGGGAATGTCTCTTTATAGAGGATCTGTATTCCTTTATTAAGAAGATTACAGGAAGAAAGAGAACTAGTGAGTAAAAGTTTTAGTTTCCTGCAGAATCAGCTGGTCCACTGACTACGGTCCGTCATATCCTGTTTTAGAGTGACCCTCTTCCCTTGCAGGGGCCTATGAAGCCACCCCTGTGTGTGCTAGTAAGCCGTGTGTCCCCACACACAGGCACAGCACAGCAAGACACTACCCTACTCCTTCTTCCTCCTTTGTGCCTTCTCCTAGCTAGTAGATGGACAGCTGCTGGAGACTGCTCTGCCCCTCATGATCTTGTACTGGACAGGAAGTTCAGAGAAGTCGAGCTGAGAGAGTTGGAGCTGTTTGGAAACATGACTGTAATGCTTCGGCACAAATGTAAAGAAATATTTTGCTGGGCAATGTTTATTTGCTTAATCTGGATTCATTATTGATAAAAAAAAGCTTGAGAGTTTAATACGAATTTAAGTTTACAAATAATAGTATCTTTGTTAGTGCAGCCTGTTTAGTTAGATTCTTCTTTAACCCTCTGACAATGCAGATCATCAGTTCTAAGGACATGACACTGGTACGTAAAGCAAGCTGCGAGGTTACAAGAAAGTTCAACGATACCACACTAGGTTTACCTGTCACTCGTGTGGATTAATCTTAAGTAAACAGAGAAAAACATTGCTGCAGTTGCCAAGGTTATATAGCTTCAAACTAAATGTTTCTAATATCTATATATAATAGCCTGTGTTCCAAAGTGAGACATTCCAGAACATAATGAAGTGTTGTGACAGGGGTCAGCGCTGGAACATCTAATGCCAAAACTACCTGAATAAGACAGAGTGTGTGCGTGAAGCTTTCCATTCCCCAAGCCAATAAACACAGTGGTACCGTCATCATCCCTTCCATCATCTCTTTTATGCTGGGCACACACCTTACAACCATCGCAAGACTTTTGTCTTGCGATGGTTGTAAGGTCATTTAAAAAACGTACCATCTGCCCATCTTGGACAGGCAGATCGTACTTGCGATGATCGCAAGCCCGCCCCGCTGAGGGGCGGGCTTCCAATGATCGCTATGCCGAACGGGCATTGTGCGCTTGCGCACACCGGCCTGTGCGGCTTTTATCTTGCGAACATGCCACAAACCAGCCGAAAATCGTACGATGTTCGGCTGGTTTTCGAACATGTTCCTAAGATAAAAGTCGTGCGACCTTACAGTAGTAGAGGTCGCACGGCTTCCACACACCTTACGATAATCGTACGATCGCGGGATTTCCCGCGATTATCGTACGATTATCGCAAGGTGTGTGGGCACCTTGAAACACATTGAAGGGAATTTATAAAATCTGGAGCAGATGTGCACGGCAACCAATCAGCTTCTCTCTTTTATTTTCAAATCTTAACTGAACAAACTGAAGAGAGAAGCTGATTGGTTGCCATGCACAGCTGCTCCAGATTTTCTCTGCTCCAGTTTTGATAAATTCCCCCCATTTTATCTATTCCCAAAATCGTCCACCCTAAGCAGACTTCAGAGCACTGTTTCTGATATGCAAATTTCAAAGGTATCAATCTTTCATGGATAAACATCACCAAAAAAGAATCTACAGATGTGGAATTTTATTCGGCTGTTTGTACCACAAATAAATGGTCTTTCTGTTTGTCAATTTTCACCTTTTAGGTCAAACCAACCGGTTCCAGAACACATACAAAAAAAACCCATTGCTCAGGCTCAAGTGTGAATGGTTTCTCTAGTCCCAGGTGCCAGCCCCCTTACCCCCCTACCCC